>NW_021849408.1:1227511-1255575 GCF_003651465.1 Formica exsecta
TATATAATTTAACGTAATACAAAATATATATAAATTTATACGAAATTCTTTTATGTTTCAATGAATACTCACTACCGCGATGCTCCCTTATAGATCATTATTTGCGGAAGCCATTTAATCACGCGAATTAATAATTGCTAATTGTTAATAATTATAATAATTATGATCGCGTATCGATGATACACGAAGCGACTCGCGGTCCGTTCGAGTCTCAGCATACGAATGACAGCAAAGCCATGCATGTATACAATGGAGCTTTATGCAAAGGTAGAATATAATATAATATTTAATTTATTGTCGCATGAAGTATTTAACATATTACAAAAGGAGCTTATTCGAAAAATATTATTTTCTTTAAATATCAAATTAATTATTAATCGATAGTATGACGACTTTTTGTTACTTGGTTTATTTGCATAATTTCGCGCAAAATCGAAGTATAAAGCCGATCATTTTTATGTTTCGCGATCATTAACAAGATATTAGTCATAATACGATTATAATGCGTAATTATAAAATAATATCTAATGATGCGTATGAAACGTATACTGAAAAACATAATAACGTAGTAACTAAATAACATAAAACATTAATAATTAATATAGCATTGTCCAAGCGAGTGAATTTACTTTCGTGATTTTCGACAATTTTGGCGTTGCTCTCTCGTTGCAATATTTGAAAATTTGCGTCGCGCGGACGTTTAAAGTCGAGAATGCTATGCAAAGTATAATGCGATCATCGTATTATGCGATTCACAATTAACTACATTTTCACAAATATCAAGTGAATATCATGAAGAAGTAGCAAAGAATGAATAAAAGAAAAGGAGGGGAAGGAGGGAAACGAAGATCAGGAAGATTTTGTACGACGGCGATTCATAAGATAAACACTATTTGTAAATTATATATTACTTTGTAGTTTCCGCATTCGTTTTCCCATCGCAATATAATAAAATGTGTATTATATGTGATTATTTCGGTAGTACCGTGCAAAGTATCGCGCGATCGCAATTAACTATATTTTCGCGAGTGCCGTGAAAATACAATCAAAAGATGTCATGAACAAGAAAGAAAAAAAAGATCCAGTAAGGAATCTGACGACGACGACAAAGCAGTTATCAGGTGAGTTAATTTATAAATAATTTATTATTGATTATTTGTGAAATTGATTGCTCGTATATCTTCGCAATAGCGATTTATTTTAAATTATATGTGTAACATAATATACACGTATAAAAAAATATTCCAAATTTTATTCTGATATTTAAAATATCTATAATAAAAAATATTTTATATCAATTTTTCACAAAACTTTATATCTCAAAAGGATTTTTTCTGTAATAATGCAATCTATTTCATTAAATATCAATATAAATAATAAATAAAAAATAAAAAATTTGATAGCAGATGATTGTAATGATTAAAGGGATTTTTATATATCAATTATATTAAACAATATATTTATTATCTCATACATACATATATATAATAAAATTGTAGTTTATATTTTAATAAAACTAGTATATTAATTTAATAACGTAATTATAGATTATCTAAAGAGAATTGTCTTGATGATACAATACAGTATATGATATTCATATACATATATTATATGGTATGTATGTGTATTTTGAAATGTCAATCTGTAGTTTATATATATTAAAAATTTAAGCTTTTAAATTCGTGCTATAATGGTGTAATTTTCTTCATTTCTCTTTTAAATTTCAATATCTTCATAAATTTCGGAATCGATTCACGATAGCGCGATATATGCGCACGAGCTGTGAAGGCTACGAGGGGGCGTGTGGCAATCGAATCTCCGTTATTCTCGCCTCGCTGTGTAGGATAACGAGCATTAATACAACAACACGGGAATAGAAATAAATGTGTACATATATGTATATATGTATGTGTGCGTGTGTGGATCGTTCGAGTAAGTGCTCATCGAAACGGATTTCGTTCTTCGTCTTTTGCGTGATATCTCGCGGGGACACCTTGTTGCGAGACGCCGTGGAAAAGCAGCATAGCCATACGTAATCAGCTGACACGCGCGCATATACATGTACATATAATCGCACTTACACAGCCGTATACAATGTGCAAATCGCGATGCAACGCCCGCCAATGTAGCGAGCGCGTATATAAACCGGGCGAGAGAGTTCTTGCGTCTCTGTCACTCATGTCAGTGTGTGGTCTCTTTCGAATATACGAATAAACAAACTGACCAGACTGGAAAGGCTGCCTGGCACTCGATATTTTCGTAGCTGGCAACACGAACCTTGTTGGTATCAACGAAAGTAACGAGCTCGTGGCGAGCAGTTGCTCTCGGTGAAATTGTTCCGTTGCATAAAAAGCAGTAGCACGCTTTGGCAGCCGCTTTATTTTGCTTTAATGCTAGATTAGAGATAGTCGAATGCAAATTGGCAAACGAGCGGAAGCCAATTTTCCGGAACTACCGGATGTATTGATTATACGTGTAAGAAAAAGTTTTCAAATTTATTATGGTTGAAGAAACATTTGATAATTGTGTAATATTACATAAATATTATATAAATATTATATAAATATTATATAAAATGCAATATGATTTTTTTTAATTAATAAGAGAATAATAATGTAGAGAATAATAATTTATTTAACAGAGTTATCTGACTTTCGCGTACAAAAAGCGATTTATCCCCTTGGACTTTGAGTGACGAATATTAGTGGCTACTTTTAATATTAAATGCAAAACAATATGCTTGATTTAAGAGTTTCACAAGAGAGTTGTTAGCCTCGTGTATTCGCTTTCATTTTCTATGAAGTGTCTTTAATCGCATTCTGTTTCATGTCGTGTAAATGACACTATTTATTAACTGACTTCGATCACGTCGCCGTCGAAAGGAGCACAATTATATATTTTAATAATTAACAGCGCGAAGGACGTTCGCGTACGCATACGGATCAGTCGATACCTTCCTCTCTCCAACCTCTCCCGGAAAGGTTACGCGCTCTCTCGTACGTAACGGACACGTGGATTACGCAAGTGACACGAGCGTGTTCGTCGACACCACAATTGTCTCACGAGTGGATAAAAAATGCTACCGATCAGACCATATTGATGGTTAATCGTTAATTTTCGAGAGGCTGCTTACATCCGGCTTCTTTGCTTTTGCAGCAAACCACTCTTTCTCTCTCTCTCTCTCTCTCTCTCTCTCTCTCTTTTTCTCCGACGTATTACATTGTACAGCTGAATATATGACGGAATTTTCGTTTCACGCGTAAAATTACGCAAATTTATTCCGCCTGGGATCGATTAAGCGATCATATTCCTTTCGCTGTTTTTTTTTTTCTTTTCTTATTATTCTTATTGTTAGTAGACGATTAAAAGTATTGCAAAACAAAGATATTTATTTTTATATTTGAGAGAATATGATATGCGATGACACGCGACTGTTTTTAATGCGAGAAACTAATGCAACTTTAATATTTTCTTTCTTTCATGCTTGCGGTGTAAGTCTATTGTTTCTACATTTATCTCTGGATACCTTTCTTGCATGATCGAAAATGATAGAAAAAAATATCTCATTTAACATGTTATAATATTTTATAAACATATTTTAAATAGATTATGAAATTATCTGGCTAATCTCTAATTATAAGTATTAAAAAATTCTTTATTTGATTCCATGAACTATTTGGTTCTATGAATTTTCGATATGTTAAAGTATATCTCTTTCGCATATCTTTTAAGAAAATTTGAAATTGTGTTCCTGAAATGTTTTAATAATTTTGTTTGACATCTCGTGTTATTATATTAAATTTCGACGAAAGTTTGTTTAGCCCAATAAATCAAAATCACATTCTCTAAATCGATTTTACTAGTGTTCGGTTTCGAAATTAATAGAGCATGCCATATGGAAGAAGAGAGATACAAGGGGAAAGTAGACAAGATAAAAGTATCGAGTTGTGTCAATGTCACTAACAATAATTACGTACATCTGAATTTTGTACAGATATTCATCTATCTCGCATACCTCTATATATAAAAAATAGCTTTCACCGATAACCATTATACCATATATGATAACAGGAATTATCAAAACTTTCATTTTCTATCACGAATACAAATCAGGTTAGTCTTATTCTTATTCAATTCTTTCTCTAACGTAAGAAAAAAATTCTATTACGTTACGTATAATTACGTTAGAAATCTTTCAACATCAATGTCAATTTAAATACAATTAAGAGTGATATTATCACACAATTTTGAAATCCGGCATTATTCTTTCGAGAAAATGTATATTACGATTATATTTTTTACACATAAAATACGTGATTAAAATATCTGCACATTATGGATTTGCAATGTGCATATATTCAAGCGTATTATTTGCTTTATTCTTCTCATAAGTATCTCTTTAATTCGTGAAACATGAAAAAAAGACGGCAAATTAATCCTCTTATATTTGGTTTCTATAATAAATTCAACTCAACATATCTATAAATATTATAGAAAAAAACTTATATTATTATCGTTATTCTTCGCGAAATTAACATAACAATGTTTATAAAACGCGATCTGCTTACAATTGCAATTTCATACGAACTTGAGTAATGCAACAATGCTCTCATATAAAAGATAGATAAACGATTAAATACTGATTAAATACACGTCAAATACCGACAAGTGCAGTAATAACGGATGTTTTGCGGCAAATTACACATTTCTTTCCGTTGCCTTTTGCTATCAATAAGCAGAGATTCTTGTCAGTCCCGCTTTTCCTTACTGTCTTGCTCCATTTAATTCAACTACACGCCTAAATATGCGTCATTGCACTGCACGCGTTTTGAAGCACTCGAGAGGGAAAGTATAACGTAAGGCCTGTTTCTTATTTTGATTTCGAAAGCCTGCCGAGAAGGTTACTCAATCCGTCTGATAGCCGGATTTTTCTTCGCACCGCGAACGATCCACGCGCCCCTTCTCGAATAAAAAATATAATTTTATTAATCTAAGAAAGATGATTATTATTCAAATTGTGTAACTTCCCTAGAATATATTAGCCGTTGTTGAATGATTTCACCCCAGAATTCTTTTGTAGAAAAGTTTTTTAAATATATTCCGTACATCGTATCATGCGCGTTCGTATTTTCTAATTTGCGAAATTTTCTTGTAAGCAATGATAGCCACATTTTGTTATTAGAAATACTCATTCAAATATTATTAAAAAATTTATATTTTCTAATTCGAATATAATAGAGATATAAATACAGAGAACATATATATGTATTTGTACGAAACGCAATAGTCAAAAAATTATTAATTAAAATAATAATTTCTAAAAAATTTTCAAAAATTCTATTTTAGAATAATATTTAAAGTTTTCCAGTTTTCATTGAAAATAATATAAGAAATAATATTTGTAATATTTCAAATATTTGAAATATTATGTAGTAAGAAATTAGAAAATTAGAAAAGTAATAAAACAAATATGCATTTATTTATTTCATTACTTAATTTTTATATTAATTGTTTATCTTTAATCAATCTTTATTTAAAGATGTTGTAATGCTCATTTTATAAAATATAAACAAGAACGGATCTAGAAGACATAAGCCATAAGAGAAATATAATAACCATAATAAATAATAATTTCAATTCATCACTTAATGAAAAAAAAACTTATTTGAAATATTTATTTCTAATGTATAAAATCAACTAAAGATATCAAATAGAATTTTAATTAATTTACAGGCAAAGTTTTACAACATACAACAAAATTTTATGTCATATTAAATATTTATAATTCAGCAAGAAATATGAGAACGAGAAATAGCTTACATAAATAAATTTTCTACTTTAAATACTTTCGTCCACCTCTGCTTGTAAGATTTGAGCATATCCTGGGAAGAGAAGGTTGGGCGTATATTTGAAAAAGAAAGTCATGATTGCCGAATATCGCGATAGGATCCAGGATTATATAAAGAGTCGTGTTGCGAAATTTACTGGACAACGCTTATTATATTATTCCACGTTACTTTATTGAATGTCGTGCGTTAAAACTCGTTCTTCAAGCTTGTCTTTTGATCGTATTTATTTACTTGACTGAAGAAGTCGCGTTTGAGATTGACCATGTTAACTGTATACAAAACGTGAAAATAAACTGCATAATATGCGAATAATTAACAGAAAAGTTCATTGATCTTACGATTCATCGGGTTCTAAGTCTAAAAGTTTTATGAGAGAATTATCACTTATCTATGTAAAATCTTTATCTCTATATTTTTGTAAAAGAGGAACTCATTTCGCGACGTGAAACATGATCAAGCAACTTGCTGTATTCACTTTACAAACTTTCTCTGCATCACAAAATAACGCGTTATATTTTGCAATATGGATGCAATTTTGATCATTTTCAAGTTTAGATCGTAATTTTATAGCTGTCAGTGATACTCGCATGACTATTTTCTAACGTATCTATTTGCACATGAATGATATTGAAGATTGGAATCTAGTTAGAGATGCAATTGCCTATCGCAATGCGCAAAACGATGTAAAAGTAACGCTCCGAGGAGAATTGCTTTCGTTTTGTTTTGAAACGAAAAGCGTTATAATAACGTAGATTTGAGAAAATGAAATTTCTCCTCGTAATGACAGATGCCCTTTCTAAAATCGCCCGTTCTATGGTGTATCGCACAGAGATTCTTTTTGTCAATTGTCTTGACAAAAGAAATGCTCCAATTACGCAACGATACCGTTTCGATCCGACAGACAGATCAGAATCGCGATCGCGATATCAAAGTTCTATCGCCGAGACTCCTCGTTCTGCCGTTTCCAAATCGGTCACATGACCTTCGTACCGTTTATGGAATGAATTCTCGGACTCGCGCGAGCGATCAGCTGAAAATCGTGACCGGATTTCTTCAGCGACCCGCTGCTTTCAATCGCGTTACGTGTTGGCACTTTCAAAGGCGTATAAATCCGAACGCGCTATCGAAAGCGGATTATCATAACGATACTAAGCGTCATCAGGCATTGCGATTTCGTTAGCTCCCTCGTGAGATCGCCTGGGTTCCTCGTGATACGAAATCCCGTGCGTGAGACAAAACGAGACGCTTCATTAAACCGCTTCCCTTCATTCTCTCCGTAATTTCGCATAAGATAATGATCTCAATTATATATGCTATAACACAAACTCCGCAATTTTAAACAATAGATCATGTGAAGAGAATGAATCGAATGATTCTGCTCTTACCAAAAGACTTTGAAAAATATGCATAATGATATTAGAAAGAGAGACAGAGAGAGAAAGGGAGAGTTTTTAAGGAGCATAGAAGAAAATGTATCTTTTTTATTTTTTTTCAAATACCGAGTTAAAAGTGCAATTATACTGTATCTTAATCTTGAAAAATATTTATAGTCGCCATAATTTTAATTTCAACTTTGGAAAAAATAAAGATAAAAATGTTAACTTGATACAAATTTTATTCTTTCAAATGATTTGACTTATTGTTAGTGGTTTCATGATTTTTAAATGTGAAAAATTCATAAAATTAGAGTAACACGCAAATACAATTCTTAAGTTCAGAAGTTTAATTATACTTCGGCTATAAACACAAAATTATATGTTTATGAAATAAAAAACGAGTGATGTATTTTATGAGATACTTTATCGTTGAGATTGCTGTTTGTATTTTTTCATATATATCCGCGTATTTCTTCCCGAAAGACTTTTACATGCACAAAGTACAGCCTCCTACGGCGTCGGTACACGATCTACAAGGGTTAGAGATCGATAAGACGTCGCCGCAACACGTTCAGTTGCTGTTCGCTTGTGTTAACACTTCGCGAAGAGATACGATCAAATGTACGCGCTATATTCTCGCCAACGCTGATTTAACATCCCTCCAGGATAAAGTCGGGTCATTCTAGAGGCCGAGGACTCGCGAAATGCCCTTCGTATCCGGTTGGCTCCCGCCGTATCGTGTTCTCCGTAATGGAGAACATGAGGGTGAAGGCGCGAATTTTTCTTTCAACTTGTCTAACGAATTTATAGAGGAGAAGGTATAAAAGTATATACAAGAGAGACAGGATACGAAAATTTCGCAAGATGGAGAGTTTCGATTTTTTTTTTAAATATAAAATTTTAGATATATATTGCTTTTCTCATACATAATATTTGTGCGATTTATATTACTGAAAAATGCAAGTTTAAAAAATATAAATATAATATTCATAATAATAGTAATTTTATGAATAAAAAAGATAATGTGAGTATTTCGCGTATATATTCTTATTTTCTCTCATCTATTTAATTCTCCTTATTAAAGATATCTAAAGATATAAAAAAAAATATATTTTTATTTTTAAAATATTTTTCTAATGAAATTAGATAATGAAATATTTCCTTTTAACGGAATTACTTTTTACACGAATAAAAGTCACTTTATATGTGTACTACGATTCAATTTACACTCTGACGAGCAAAAACAACGCTACCTGTAGATTAGTTCATTCTCAAGCTCTACTGAAGTAACTTGAGCTATCCTAGTTAAACATGATTATTATGGCTCTTGTCTAAACTACTCCATGTAATAAGCTGCAAACGGTTCGGTGAACTCTCGACAGCTATCATCCTTATAAACTTCAGAACACGCGAGAATTTATGTAACGCGTGTTTATCTTCTCAAGATAGATGTGCGCGGGTTGGATGATTGCGATATTAATTTATAAAGAAGGAGATATCGTGACTAGAAAAGAACAGTGGCAATAAACAAGACACAAATTTGAATACGTGTTATTTATATTATCGATTCAAATTACGTGAAAATCTCTTTTTTCGGAAGATGTTCAGAATTCTATCTCGCGCGCTTTATGCTTTTATTGAATTTTTATAATATGTCAAATTTTTATCTTTTTTTTATTGGTTTGATTTTATTTTTTAATTAGATTTTTTATAAAATATTCGAG
This sequence comes from Formica exsecta, assembly GCF_003651465.1. Lineage (NCBI taxonomy): Eukaryota > Metazoa > Arthropoda > Insecta > Hymenoptera > Formicidae > Formica > Formica exsecta. Next base: position 1,236,461 of record NW_021849408.1, read on the forward strand.
AATAAATGTTCATTATTAATCTAAAGAAAACAAAGAAAAATACAATATTTACTATAATTTTTTGATTTTCAGTTTTTTGATAGATAAACACTAAAAATTAAATTCTTTTTAAAGTGCAATAAATTTTTAGATTATAATTGAGAGAAGACATATCATTTATTTAGAAGGTACGTTCAATTGAAACATAGATTTAAACGTTTATGGGACAACGACCTTAATCCACGTTTCAGTTGAACGTATTATATATTTATACTTTCGAGATTTAAAATTCATTAAAATCCTCGTTATTGATGTCATAGAATCTAGAAAGAAGTTTGGGAAATCTTTTAGAAATTGTAGTATTAAAGTGTTCGTAAAGCAAGCAGGCGCTTAATGGAACGAATTTATAGCACACCGTCAAGTATATTACTTTCTCCACGCCCCATATCTCTCAACAATTCGACACTCGAATCTCTCTTTTTCTCTTTTTATAATTTTCGTTCTAATTTTATTAGGTCGTAAATGTTATATCACACAGACCACGTCAGCGCGAATGTGGAATCCTCGGTGCTCCTTTTGCTTTACAATGCACGCGACGGATTTGCATAGCGCATTGCACACTTACCATGTAGCCTTAAAATGATTCATGTTATGTGACGCTACATAATACAATATTTTTCTAAATATACGTAAGGGTATTTTTAAATCTGCAACGACGCAAATAATGTAAAGACACAAATCATTTAAAGATGCAAATATATTTATATAAATTTATATAAAGATGCAAATATATTTATATAAATAAATAGATATTAGAAAAATGTTTCATAATATTATATGGTATCATTCTCATATAATGTAAATCAATTTGCATATAGACTGTGTGAACAAGCAAAGCAAATATAATCATAACTCTAAATTTATTTTTCTCAAACCGGAAATTTTTTGCTTTTTTGCTTTTCCTCAATCATCAGCTGAATAACAAGTTAGATGCTCAAGGAGGTTTGATAGATTAAAATTGATTGCAGAATATTAAAAAGAAAAGAAAAATACACGTCGCGATATGTCGTGAATATCAATGGAAAAAGTTTTATTCAAATCGAATCAAATAGTTATTATCATGTATATAGATCATATTTTTGAACTTTAGATATATATATATATCTTATCAAAACTAATCAGTCAATTTTTTGAGAAACATAAAAATAATATTTCCATAATCTCTAATCGCTGTAATTTAATAAAAGCCCAGATTTTATAATAACTAATGCAAGAAATATTCTCTTAATTGGTTCAAAAAATTTGCTTTTAAATTCAAATATAAAATTACAAAATAACATTATAAATGATAAAAACCAACCAAAACAAAATACAATATCAAACGGAACGGAGAAAAAGGATCAAGTCACAATAGATCAAGGAAGAGAAAGGAAAAGTGCATCCACCTACATGAAATCAATAAGTTTATCCCTTCGACTTACCGCAAGCCTTCTTAACCATTCTAGATATTCCAGTGAAAATCCCCTTTCATTCGAGTAACGGGGCCGTCCGGATAAGAATTGAAGTTGTATCATAAGCGTAACATTGAAGAAAAACAAGCTCGCCGTAGTTACGCGCAGAGTACATGCTCGCGCGCATGTTTTTTAACACGGTGTATATACTATTACGGGCAGGGACTTTCCGTGGGAGTGTGAGCGATCGGTCCCACGGAACGATCAAGGTTTTACATTACTCGATCGTGAACAGCGCGAGAAAGGAGCGCTTGCAGTCCCGCGGGGCGCAGTCCTCGGTCTCATAATGTTTTTCTTTTATTCCATTTTTTTTTCTTTCTTCGCAAAACTATCGCGATAAGATCGTGATCTTGGATCCATGAGCGTAAGAAAATAACGGCCTATCGATTTGCCGGAACGTGTGAATCGCGAGCGTGTGAGAGCCACGCTGACTTGCGCGATTAAAGCCGCGGCCATCGATCGATAAATTCTCTATTCCCCAGCTTGATCTTTCTCTTGCACTCTCTTTCTCTTTCTCTCTCTCTCTCTCTTTTTTTCTTATATTTATTATTTATTGCAGGATGAATCATGATAATTGCGGCGCAAAAGTGTAGGCGATAAAACATTGTTCATAATACAATATAAGCTCAGTAAATAATATAAAATCGTTAAAAGATGGTAATTGTTCATTTAATAAGTATCGAATCATCGAAAAATTGACGGTGTCGCTATTATAAAAATAGCAGTTGCAGGAACGTAATAATTTATTTCAAATGTAACAAGAACATAATAAGAACGTAGGTGGTTACGGATATCGCGATGACGAAACTAGGCGTCGCGATTGACCATCGAGCGAAGGTTACAGCCGCTGTACGATATGAAAACGAAAGAAGATAAAAAAACGATTGATATTATCGCATACCAGTTCGCACTTTTATATCGCGGTTCGGTCGTTACACTACTTTCGACGCGCGGGCGGGATAATTGCATAACGCCCCTCGCCAGAAAAAAAAAAATAGAAGATAATCGACGAAAAGGAGAGCACGAATAGCCGGATAAGATCTAATCGAGGCTGCGAATTGACTGTCCTGTTACACAATGGTGGAATTGTCGGCGGGCGCGCCCGCAGGCATCCGGAAATGGGGTCGGTCGATCGCTCAGTTTCGTTTTGTCGACGAAGGTCGTCCAGGCTTGATCGATTGTCGTCGCCGATAATCGAAGATTAATAGATTGTTAAAGAGATCGGTTAAAAAAAAATTGCTTCGCTGTCGAGAGACAGTGCAACCTTGAAAGAACTAAGCGTGTCTCGAAAGAAAATTTCTTCATTTGACACGGATAAACTATCAATTGTATTAAAATTCGTAGATTTATCTTAATAGATAAGATAATTGACGATAATAGATAAGATGAATCTCTCGGTGCTCTATCCGTTTTATATATGTAAAATGTGTATGAAGAGGACGCAGATTGTACGGAATGTTGACCTTCAAAAAATGTAAAAATAGCGCGAAAAAAGGAAAGTCGACACGTGTGGATCCCACGCCTTGAAAGAGAGACGAGGTCCTACGCAAACCAGTGAGAAATTGAGCGGCGCCACATTTTTTAAATACCGCGGATATTTTGGAAACCGGGTCCTTTGACAGTCAAATATTCCACGCATTACAAAATCGACGACAGTTCGTAGGAATGCAATAAGAATAGCTCAGAGGCGCCAGAACGTTCGTATCGTACATTTATTTTCACTACTGCGACTTGTCCGCCATGACATTTCCGATATTTACAACCGTAGCGAGGTAAAATTCCAGAATCACGAGAAAATCTGCATTCTTATAAAGGGGGATAAGAAGCTGGACCGGTATTTTGTCTCGGACCTTTTTCATTCTTCATTTCACTCTTTTGGTTTGTTTTTCGTGTTGCAATCGCGTTAATGGAACGGTAAAATCAAAGAGAGCCCGTATTTAAGAGCAACTGCCAGTATATGCGAGTATATCACGGAACGTACTCACTATTCCTGACATTCATCCTGATTGTCATGAATAACGCGACCGCTTTATTCCAAAAGCAAAATTAGCTTCATTACAATTAATCCGATCCGATTGAATCGGAACGGACCTTGAATCTCTTGATGTAGGATGAATCCCGATAGGGTTCGCCGTAATTGAGCTCGGCCGATTAGAGCGTTGTGCCAATCTCCGATTATCCACCGTAAGTAAGTGCGTAAGTACCTCAATCGCACCATCATTACTCTCGATTGTCTAGGAGATGATGACGCGACGGTAATATTTCTCTAACCGCATACTTATAGTGCAAAATGTCCCTTTTCGTACTTTCTCTCGTAATACGCCGATCTACGCAATTCGGAATTTCGATGGTCGCGTAGCTACTTTTGTTTTGAAATGTGCTAAACAAAGTACAGATATGTGTTCCGTTTTTTAATATATAATTCAAATTTATATAGATACTATTTAATTAAACATTCATGTGAAATGAGAATATAATTCTGAATTATATATTTCCTGTTAATTTATTACAAATTTTTGATGGATATAGGATAATTGTATTATTATTACTATTTTATAATCGAGCTCTTTCCACACACGAATTAAATCAAGCGTAATAAACTGGATAAATAAAAACATAGACAGTATAATTAAAATCGTAATTTTAATTATACGGATTTCTCGCTAGATATCGTGTTTCACAATTGAATTAAATTGCCCATTCTTCTCATCCGAATCAAACATTTTCTCGAATAATGTACTCCTGTTCGTTTCGGATAATTCACGATTCGTCTTCAGCCAGAGATTTCTCAAGCAACGCAATCCATTTTGCAATGGCAATCTCACCAATTACCTCCCAACAACCTTTCGCGTCTGTGCATCGCGATTCTCTTGGGTTGGGACGTTTTGATTACACGCCTAATAACCGACGCGCAAATCTCTAATGGCATAGCCGAAAGATCCACCCGTGCGAATCTGAAGACAATTACGCCAGCGATGATTTTTTTCATCGAGCGAGTAATGAAAACAGACGGAGGCGGCGATTTCTGCTTCTAATGCGTTTTTAAAATCTTCCGCCCAAAGATTTTGAAAGTATCGAGATGCTATTAAATTAAGACCTCCCACTGACGTTTGGTAACATCGCCTGTGTGTAAGAAAATAAAGCGGTATAAAAACGAACATTCGCCACGACGAACGTTCCTGTAATCGTCCTCGCGCACGTGCGAAAGTCGCGTAAGTCGGATTTCGCCGTTCTCGATGGAGGTGGATCGGCGCAGCCTACAGAAAAGGTGAAACTTCGTTTCTCGACTACGTCGAGATGTTTTCGAGAGCATCAGTTTTGTTTACTCTTTTAGCGCGTCGATGCCGATCGATCGATCGCGACAATGACAATGACAATAGTCATTCCTTTATTGATTTGTATTGATATAAAATTATATATTGTAGTCAGTAAAGAAAAATTAAATCTTCTTATTGATTTCAAATTAATCTTCTGGAATATTTGGCAGATCATTGATTTGTTATTAATCTGTAAATATATATGCGTTCTGAAGTAAAGTAAAGAATAGTAAATCACTAGAGAAAAAATATCAAAGGATTATTCAGTTCTAACACTTGCAAAAAAGAGAGAGAGAAGAAATTTAAATAATTTAAATAATATCTTAATTTGTTATAACAATTTTTATTAATCGAGATACCACATCTGTGGTGTCTCGATTAATAAAAATTGTTATAACAAATATATGATAAATGATTATCATAAATGATTCACGTGATGCATAATTAATTTCGAGCGATGTGGAAGCTAGATGATATAATATGTAATGTAATGAATCGAGGTTACGAAATTAAATCAATCGATGAAGCGTAATAGAAGAAACGAAGCTTCGTTTCTAATTACATCGTGCATGTAAATCGCGTGGCTCTAAATGCAAACCTGTAGTTTTTAAAAACATATTATACCACTAAGCAGCTACATTTTCAGCGTATTTATTGATTCCCGTGATATAACGTGACATAATCTCATAAATAATGCAAATATTAACATTCACGACAATAATTCGGCATAGCGGAAAAAGTGAAATGTTGATTTGTAAGGTGAAATGTAGATTTTTGGTGTGAATTTCGGAATCATTTATATCAAATTTTTAATAGAGATAGCTCTTTTTGGTTTGCGCAAAGTCATATGCATTTCGATATTTTAATATATATCTGATAAACGTAGAAAATATATCATAATTTTCGCTTCGGCGAATATGCAAAGGAGGTAAAGAGCTCGTCGAAGGAGAATGTGAAACCTCGTTTCTCGATACGCCATGGTTTTGAGGACAGTAGAGAATGTGGATGCAAAACTACGTGTATACATTCTTAACATAGGGCTTTTGTTTATATGGACCTATATCAATTGAAATTAAGTATTTTTGAAAATTTTATAACACAATAAAAAAAATAGAAAAACCGAAATATAATTTATTATAATAATAAATATATTATCTATAAAATTCCTTAAAATAATTCATGTTTTAACAACGTGGACGTAATATGAATTATAAAAATTATATCGTATGACATATCGCAACTATTTGACCTCCATTCGAACTATCCATGCGAATAAACGAACACGCAATGTCCACTACATTCATCTAATTGTAAGATGAAAATATCCCTCTTCACATTGAAATATTCATGATATTAAACAGAAGGAAAATAAAGATCAAATACAAAAAACATATAATTTTACGCAATTAAATATTACAAATTAATTGGAAACTTGGACGCAATTAAGCAACGCTTCTCTCACGAGATCGAAAACTTGGTTCGCTGCGAAGTAGATCTCATTTAATGATGCTCAGATTGCACGATAGTTGAGTATTAAATCATTATGCCTCCGAGTCTCTCTTTCTCGGCTGCGAGCGTGGGCGATGGCCCTTTCTGAAAAAGGATTCTTGACCTACGACACGAACCTCCGCCGGAGATCATCTGCCAAGGGCAGTAAACTCTCTTCGACGGTAAACCACCCGAGTAAGGATTCGAAGGGTTTTAACGAGAGAGAAGCCCCTTCTCGTGTGTTTCTTTCATCCATCTAATTTATGGTAAATGAAAATGTGGTTAACGCGTACATAAAGATCATTATTGTGAAACACGGCCTCGGACGATGTAATCTATGCGTTAATTTGTAATAAGCACCGAGTAAAATACATCGAGAGATCCTTGACTAAAATCTCTCAGCAATACTCGAACCTGTTTCAATAAAAAAATTTCGAGAACGCCATATCTTTGCCATACAAATTTCTATTTTAACGCATTAAAAGGAATCAATTTCGATTTTTTCCTGTATTTATCTCGCTGAATTATTTTTGATATATAATTATCTTGAACTATAAATAAATATTTTTATGCACTCTTATTAAATTGTTAGTAACATCTACCAAACATCAGTTTGGCTTCGTAATATGTACGCAATATGAAGAAAGAGAGAGTAATATTGTTTTGCCTGTGTGTGTAAGAATTTAACAGCCGCAGGGCTATTCCCGCGGAATCGGGTATTGTAAACTCTTAAGGATAATGACTGCACAACCCGCGTTATTACCACATTCGGTATTAACAATTAATTCTTTCCGAGCGAATAATGATCGTTTCGAATGGTTTACGACGTGAGCTGGGAAGTATAGCGCCTCGGCCGCTTTTGTATGATCCGGTGGTGGAAACGATTGATTATCTACGTATTCACAGCACGTTCATAATGAGCGTTAATATATTATCGATACGCCATCATTTATTGTCTCACTAAAATCACATTCGACAATCTCGTAGAGTAGCCATAAATAATCCTTTTCGTTCTATTAAATATAAAAGCAGTTGTATTGCCAAAATATATGGCAGTATAGTTTGATTTCTCATGTCATCCAAAATAACTAAAATTTCTCATTAACTCTCAAGACAATAATATACATCGTGTAATATATTAATCAATGTACAAAAAAAAGTGATTATAGTTCCTTATGAAAGATCTTTAAAATATATATATATATATATATTTTAAAGATCTTTCATAAGGAATAATTACAAAATACTTCCTAATATTTCAAAGATGTAATAAACGAAAAGAAAATATATAATATTAAGAGAAATAAAAGAGAGAAGATTAAATCTTTCGATGTATACAAAATGTCTTTTGATGACAGATTCTGCGATCAATTTTAGAGTCAATTAGAGTCAATATTTCCTTAGAAAAAATGTCAGTTAATAATTCTTGAGTTATAAACTATTAAGAAAAAGAAGAATTTTTCGGGAAATTTTAGGGACCATAAATGAATGACAAAATTCCTTAATAACAATATCCTTCAATGAATTTCAAATAAAATTTATTTTTTGTAAATTTTAAATAAGGTCTTAATAAAAAATGACTTGTCGAAATTTTTCCAAAAGAGAAATTAGCTTTAAATTGACCGAAGAATCTGTCATTATAAAATGACATCCAATATTTTTAGGATATCTTACCATATTTCAGATCTTCAATTTAAATACAAAAGTTGTTCAAAAAAAATGAATATAACTATCATACGATAAATTTTAATTAGCACAAATATACGCGCGTCGCTGAATTTTCACGAGCGTGCTTTGCGACTTTATATATTTTATCGTTCACATACCGCGAATGTTTCTCGTCAGCGAGATGGGAAGTGACCAGTCGCCAAGGATAATGGACGGGCGAGCGAAAGAACCGATATCGGTGGATTGGATACGGTAAATTCTCCGGGTAATTGCCGGCGGGGCGAAACCTACGGCGGGTGGATAAAGCGAGCCCCACGCGGGAACATAATATACACTCACGTACGCGGTAAATCCTTCAATTGCCACACGAAAGAACAATCTGTATGCCGACATGCGCGTAATCCCGCGGGATATCACGATGGTGAAAGGGCACAAATTAAATTCGATGTAAAAATTATGCGACTACATAGTGTGACACGAGTAATAATACCGATTAATTGATTACAGTTTGAGACATTTGTAAACAATACAACTTTATTTCAGAAGATTTGTAATTTTAATTTATAAAAAATGTCTATTTAATTTTGTTTAGAATATCTTTTTATCGTCAATTGTAGATATTCTTATTTAAAGTAAAATATTATATAAAATTGCTCTATATTTTTTCATCGAAATCTAAACTTTGATAATAAATAAAAAACTAAGAAATTGAAAAAGAATCATTGAATTACTTCAAAATAACCGCTTGTCCGCTCAATTTTCTTTCCTGACTGCAGATATATCATACTTTTTTAATACAATACGGACCGGGAACATAATAAAGGAGATATCTGTAGGGCATAATGTACGTGCACCCCGCGGTAAAATCGCCCGGTAATTGCAACGCGTATATACATGTATGCGTTTACCGATGGAATACCCAGAGAAGGATAATAATAGCCGCGGAGTGCTTTCAGAGAGCGACATAAACGGATAAAGATTGAATGAAATGCGGCGCCGCGGTGGTCTTTATTTCTCTGCATCGTGTATATTCGTTTTCTCTATGCAGTACAGATTGAAGAAAGAGAAACAAAAAAATAAAGAGAGGAAGAGATTTATAGTTTAATTCTGTAGCAAGTTTCTGCGTGATCATCAAATCATTGTATCATTGATAATTTGCTATAGCTCATCTTTCCACGTGATTGCTAATTTAATATATTTCATTTGCAAACTTTTCTCATTTATATAAATAATAATACAGAATTGCGGTAACTAAATGTTAGAAATAAAGATTCGAAAATATAGATTTATAGTTTAATTCTGTAACAAGTTTCTGCGTGATCATCAAATCATTGTATCATTGATAATTTGCTATAGCTCATCTTCCCACGTGATTGCTAATTTAATATATTTCATTTGCAAACTTTTCTCATTTATATAAATAATAATACAGAATTGCGGTAACTAAATGTTAGAAATAAAGATTCGAAAATATAAGGTACTAATATTTTACGTTTTCTTTTTAGTCATATAAAATAATAACAATAATTTTTTTATTTGTCAGAATTTCTTTAAAACAAGCTTTAGGCCCAAAGCTTTTTTATAGAACTCTTGATCCAGAACACTCAAGAAAATGCCAGAAGAAAAAATGTTTTAGTATTTATGAAAAGTGTTTAAATTTTCTCATTCGAGAACTGTGAAATATTATGAAAAGAATTTTTCACATTCGCGAGAATTAAAATTTTTAAACAAATTTATCGCGAGTTTGAATAGTTTTCCAAAAATATTGTTTTCTCTCTTATATCTTAGATGCTGGCAAAAAATAAAAAAAAAATACCTGAATTAAAATTCAGGTTCTTTCATTTTTTCAATCGTATCAAAATTCTAAATATAAGATGCAAAAGTAAAAAAACAAAAAATTGAAATTGTCTTTTTATGTACACGCAAAGATATCTAGCAAAATAGATACGTATCAATGGAGATATCCCTTACGAATATTACGCTCGTGTTCAATAAACTCCAGTGTCGTACTTTCTGAGCTAACGTTACGCGATCGTGCGAACATAGGAGACACCCGCGCTCGCAGTAAATCTCCTTGGTAATTGCGGTACGGCGTGGTTGCGTGGGTGCTGATGGAATCCTGAGCGCGGGGCAATGGGCCGGGGTGTATTTTTCAAGAGCATAAAGCTATAAGAGCTTCAGTGAACGTAAAGGCTCACGTAAGAACATCGAGTCTCTTTCTTTCCTTTTCTCTCTTTCAAATCTAGTTAAATCCGTCATTAATATCAGACGAAACTTTGTGTATAGCTCATCATATTTTATTGCAAATTCTAAATTCTTCTCTTATGCAATCAATATCATTTATCTTTATGAGCTTTAAATTGAAATCGAACTGTAATTAAACTGTGAATTAAAATCTAATCGATTTTGAAAATACGTATTTTTAAGGAGTAAAAAAATCACGCGTTAACTATAATTAAATTTTTCATAATTGCGATGCATATATATTTCTCTTTTCCTACTATGCGCACGCATTTAGAGAATTTATATTGCGGAGTACGAATAAAACGCATTTCTCGCCCCCTGGTTCTCTCTCTTTCCGAGCCGTGAATATTTTTATCTCAGCATGAGCATAGTCGAGAATGTAATGATTTTTTTCATGTCGGCGGATAAAACGTCGAGGGCTGCCCGTAATGCAGGGTACATACACCGCCGGTAAATTCTCTTGATAATTGCGAAACGTCGCGGATACTCTCGGAATCCTGGAGAAAAGATAATAGTCAAGAGGGAGAGAGAGAGAGAGAGAGAGAAAGAAGGGTTTTTCAAGCGCATTTCTCTCTCACATCTATTTGCGCGAGTACCGAGAGAGACACGGGGATAACAAATCCACATGGGCTTCAAGGTATCGATTTTATTACTTTGCGCGATCGTAGTTCCGTCCTGTCTGGGCCGTTCGGGGATATGGGGTATCCTGCGTGTGGGTAGCATTAAGGATCGTAATTTAACCAGCTTAAAAAGCAATGATTTACGATCGCGCGCGCATATATGTGTGTATAAGTGCGTGTGTGCGCGGCGGGTGTAGGCAGTTATGGATTGATCGATATGCGATGTGGTGAATTATATCGGTTTTATTTATCAGCGCTCTTCGCTGTTAAATACAATAAGTGAAATTATCTACAAAGGTGAAGATACTCGGAGAAGGTGCGAATATCAATAATCCAGAGATCAAAATCTCGAATATCGATAGAAATTAATAAAAAATAATATAATGCATTTTTAAAAAGTTTAAGAAAATATTATGAGTAATATGATCTTAAATACTGCGTAATTTTATAAACAAAAATAATTTATATTGATTCTTTGGAGGACAGGATATGTCTTGGTTTGCATTGCCTCGAAGTGGCGCTATAATTCTTGATTTTTAGAAAGGATAACGTGACCACTTAGAGAGGTTGTATGCAATCTCTGAGAAGCCCTTGACGCCGAGATACGCCGGCGACGTGTAAATTATGGGGCGTAGACTGCATTCCGACTGCTAAATTACTTTGCTGATGCGAGCCGACATCAACGCAAAACAGGCCGCCTACGCCTCATACCAGATCCATTTCTCTTATATGTATCACTCGAATGGATATACTTGATATCATCTGATTACATCACATTAAATTGTGGGATAATTATGATGACAAAGAAACATCGTACAATTATTATGTAATCTTTTCGTTATGTACGCGAACCTCTTATATTGCCTTATAATAACTGTTGTATGTTTATATATGTGTTCTCTCTCTATTTTAAAAAAATTATTATATTTAAATATATGAAAAAATATACGCGGTAATTTTCTTTTCACATGCAAATAATTTGAGAAATAAATTAATAAGTATGCTATACATGAACAGAGCGTATTCGCCAAGAAATCGATGTCTTAAATTATAAAAAGTATAGAATAATATTTATCGTTAAACAAATTTTATAATGTCACATCTGCGATTTATAAAGCGAAGAATAAGAATAAATGTTTCAAGTAAAACCATTATCAGGCATATTAATCATATGAAAGACGCTTAACAAATTCAAAGATAAAGATGTATAAGATAATGTGGATAAGATAGAAACTATGAAATACTTTGGACGTATTTCAATCACAAAATTACTGACCCGTAAAACATTTTTATGGTCTCAATTAATCATTATAACACAGTCAACAATGCAACTGAGAGACGGCGTTACGATGACATTTATAACTCACATTTACAAATCACGTAATGCCGCGCTTACGAGTACGAATTCCAATATTTAGCTATTATTTCTATTAATTGGTGATTTATTACAAGAAGAATACCGCGCTGTAACCATTACGGTCACAAATCAATTTAAATACCTGTTTCGTTTGCACGTGACCGGAGGTTAAATATATATAACTATTACCATAAAGTAAAATACCTTCTTTCTAAAGAATAAGAGATCGAATGCCAACGTATTAATTTCGTCATAGTTTACGATAGCTCTTTTTCTACCTCGCATTTTCATCGGCGCAACATGTAATATGTGTTGGTTAAAATCCTTTATGCAAGAAAAAAAAGCCATTTAGAAAATTTACGCACGCACTTCAGTCATGTGCCGTTGCACGTCTGAGGATCGCGCGCGATCAGCAAATTTCTCCTTTCTTATTATCTCATCTCGACCTGACGCGATCGCGACAACGGATACGCGTCTTGCGAGACGAAAGACGGGCCTTCCCTTCCCTCGCTCCCACCCCTGCCGCCTTGTTAACCGATGGGAACAGATTTCTGATTGCGTCTCCGCCGACTGCTGCCGCCGCTGAATGCTGCCTGCGCACGGTGCAACCGAGCACCTCCGGCGGATTTCGCAAGCGGATCATTTCCACGCCAAGCCCGTTATCCACCGTGTTACCGAAATGTAGCACAATACCACGTTAACGTTCTCCTTTGTTCGAATACGTGATGTGGCGACCGGCTTCGCGTTCGGGTCCCGCGCGAGCTCCTCTCGCGATGAATCCTATGACCTATCGAGATCTTCGCGGATCGCGACAAAAAACAGTTTTATGATCGCTCTCATCGATTACGCAAACCCGGTCACTTTCGTCGATTCCGTCCAGAAAGTCCGCGAAATTTATTCGGTACGATGTTACGTTAGTAGACGGATCCGAGCGGTATAATTTATGCGGAGATCTCTGATTATAAATAGAATGAAAATATGAGGAATTTCCGAGCGCGTCAATAAGTATATCTGATCAAAAGTATTGCAAATCCATGGAGATTTGTATCCTGGAGTATCTTATCTGGAAGATTCTACTTCAACAGAATAAAAAATTATTTCGACGAAACCAATTCATTCGTCAAATAAAAGAATTATAAGAAATCAATATCACTTTTAATGATTATTATGATAATTAAAGATTAACATGCATAAGTAAAATTGTTTCAGTTGTTCTATTAATAACCACCTTTTTTATACAAAATGTGTATTTACCAAGTTGAAACTTTAGCCATTAAATCAATATGCATACTAATTTTAATAATTTCGCAATTATTAATTTTATAAGCGAAAATCTCTCATTTTTACACGATTTTTAAACGATTAGCCAGCATTGTGTTGATTTCTCCACCATAGATGAGTCGATTTCGTCGAAATAATTTTAATTCACGGCTGTTGAAACAAAACTCTCCGGGAAGACCAAATACGATTCGTGATGGATTCGCAAAATTTCTTAGGGAAATACATTCGCCCCGACCAATTCTATCCAAGCTCGGCCAACGCCATTTAGAAAATTTACGCACGCACTTCAGTCATGTGCCGTTGCACGTCTGAGGATCGCGCGCGATCAGCAAATTTCTCCTTTCTTATTATCTCATCTCGACCTGACGCGATCGCGACAACGGATACGCGTCTTGCGAGACGAAAGACGGGCCTTCCCTTCCCTCGCTCCCACCCCTGCCGCCTTGTTAACCGATGGGAACAGATTTCTGATTGCGTCTCCGCCGACTGCTGCCGCCGCTGAATGCTGCCTGCGCACGGTGCAACCGAGCACCTCCGGCGGATTTCGCAAGCGGATCATTTCCACGCCAAGCCCGTTATCCACCGTGTTACCGAAATGTAGCACAATACCACGTTAACGTTCTCCTTTGTTCGAATACGTGATGTGGCGACCGGCTTCGCGTTCGGGTCCCGCGCGAGCTCCTCTCGCGATGAATCCTATGACCTATCGAGATCTTCGCGGATCGCGACAAAAAACAGTTTTATGATCGCTCTCATCGATTACGCAAACCCGGTCACTTTCGTCGATTCCGTCCAGAAAGTCCGCGAAATTTATTCGGTACGATGTTACGTTAGTAGACGGATCCGAGCGGTATAATTTATGCGGAGATCTCTGATTATAAATAGAATGAAAATATGAGGAATTTCCGAGCGCGTCAATAAGTATATCTGATCAAAAGTATTGCAAATCCATGGAGATTTGTATCCTGGAGTATGTTATCTGGAAGATTCTACTTCAACAGAATAAAAAATTATTTCGACGAAACCAATTCATTCGTCAAATAAAAGAATTATAAGAAATCAATATCACTTTTAATGATTATTATGATAATTAAAGATTAACATGCATAAGTAAAATTGTTTCAGTTGTTCTATTAATAACCACCTTTTTTATACAAAATGTGTATTTACCAAGTTGAAACTTTAGCCATTAAATCAATATGCATACTAATTTTAATAATTTCGCAATTATTAATTTTATAAGCGAAAATCTCTCATTTTTACACGATTTTTAAACGATTAGCCAGCATTGTGTTGATTTCTCCACCATAGATGAGTCGATTTCGTCGAAATAATTTTAATTCACGGCTGTTGAAACAAAACTCTCCGGGAAGACCAAATACGATTCGTGATGGATTCGCAAAATTTCTTAGGGAAATACATTCGCCCCGACCAATTCTATCCAAGCTCGGCCAACGCCGCGGTAAAGTTTCGCAAATCGGTCGTTTCGCATGCGAAACCGACTTACCGTGCTGTCGGATTGCAAAAGTTCTCTCCTCCTTCTTAGACAGAAGAGAGGACACAACCCGCGGGAGATTCCTGCCTTTGGAAATGTTAAATCATTGCCGCGTGTCACGTTGGGAAGAAATATCTTTCGCGGTTCAACTCTATGTATTGTATAAATTTAATTGCTTAGATTCTTCACTCGAGATGTCTTAAATCTCGTTATCGCAGATTGACGCTAGATAATCATAATTTGTTAATTCTTACCGTCTGACAGATATCCACTAAGTAAGAAGTCATTGACGCGATGTTTTTACAATGATATTCAATAAAATGTAACATTAATTAATTTTTAACGTTGTTCTGAATAAAAAATTTAAAGTAACAAATTCAGAAAATAATTGGCGTCATATTTCAAAAGCATTTTTACAACATTCGAAGATATTATTATTTAGCTTATATTATTAAGCAATTTTTTCAAAATATTTATAAAATGTAAGAAAAGAATAAGATTTCTGCATGTAAAATCAACCTTTTCAAACAGTTTAATTATTTTTTTTTTTTTTTATTGGGAGTATCTTCATGTAACAATTATTAAAATGATTTTTTAAAGAGAAAATTTTGAGAGAAATGTTTTTTATTGAGAGAAATTGTTTTTCATTTACCTGGAAGTTATATTTGCATGCATTTATTACTATCTTAATTAATATTCTCTCCATTCGAGTCATGCCTGCTATTTCTTAATATCTCGCATATACAGAAATTCATATCTTAAACCTAAATTCATTCTGGGTAATGGAATTATATAATTGCAAATGCATTCGCGCATTCCGGTACAGTGGACCCGGGTGATACATTCGAATCGAAAGTAACCAGATATCATATTCGATAAATCCTTCGCGCGCGTTTAATACTTTGATATTTTTATATGGAAAGATATTCATTCCGCGAGTATTGCTCTGAATAACGAAAGCACGCAATATATATCGGAGCAAGTCTTGGCTCGAAGGATTATGCGCGCATGAGAGAGCGCATTTGAAATTTCAAAACTTACCCGTGCATTCCCATGCGGTGCGCAACATTGATCGCCCATGCAGGACATTCCCGTCGACCAAGAAGGCACAGCGAGAAGAGAATTTTTCAACGCAACAAATAGCGGCTACCCTCGAGCGCACCCCGGGGGATCGGCGGGCGCATTAGGTTGATTTCCGCGTGTGTGTCAGTTATCCAACGGCGCGTGCATTACGTAAACTGACATTTTCGCGGCTAATAGGTGCGCGAGCGAATGCGCATGCGATTCCAGCGACCTCACCGCGCGACAGCCTCTCCCGCGAACGTTTCTTCAAAAATCTACCTCGATAAATCGGACGATACAACCGCGCAAAAGCGCGCCGTCCTTTGGGCTTTTCCCATTGATTTTCAATTATTGTTATCGTAATCACGCAATGGAAGATATCGGAATTATGAATCTATTTCGATGGGCATTTTAATAGATGGAATTTTAATGCGATTTTATGTTACATTACGCTTTGAATGCTGGCACAATTTTTATAAGGTTATTCTCCTTTTCGCAGAGTATATTGAATATTAAAAAGGAATAAGTGAAAGAGAATATGTATAAAGCTAAACTCTCGAATATAGATTGTATTAATTAAGCTAGTTACATTTTCTCTCGACGCGTACACTTTGCCACCCTCTTCGTACGCGGCGAAGAGAGGAGGAGCAATTGAAACTGTAAAACTCACCCACTCTCGATACGACCGCTAGAATCAGCAAGACGCTGTTCACGATTATCATCTTCCCTCCTGGTTGATGGATGGCCAGTGTAGAATCTCACAATCGGAACGCTGATTCTCGGAGGATAAAGAGCGATCGGTGAGCGGCGATGTTACTCTCCTCTCTGTACGCGCGACTCTCACACTTTCGTCTGAACTCCGGAACGAACGGAATTGGCGCGCTTTCTTTCGGCGCGAAGTTTAAACTCGCTCTCGGTCCTTATCCGCGTCCGAATTCGGTGACGACGCGAACTGATTTTCGAGCCGACAATCGTCACACTCTGAATCTCTATTTTTCTTTTTTTCTTCTTCTTCCTTCGAAGCGCGCCGAACGAGATGCGCCTACGAAAGCCGCAGTGCAGCGCCGTTATTGATAGAGCCGCGAATGCGCCATGGACGTTCGCAGAACATATGCTACGGTCACGAGGAGAGAAAGGTGACTGCGGGTATAACACAGGCGAGGCGTGCTCGATACCTCCTGTCTTCTTGGCATAGTCACCTTTCTAACTGAGCGCGGCAATAAAGAAGCGTACACTTTGCCACCCTCTTCGTACGCGGCGAAGAGAGGAGGAGCAATTGAAACTGTAAAACTCACCCACTCTCGATACGACCGCTAGAATCAGCAAGACGCTGTTCACGATTATCATCTTCCCTCCTGGTTGATGGATGGCCAGTGTAGAATCTCACAATCGGAACGCTGATTCTCGGAGGATAAAGAGCGATCGGTGAGCGGCGATGTTACTCTCCTCTCTGTACGCGCGACTCTCACACTTTCGTCTGAACTCCGGAACGAACGGAATTGGCGCGCTTTCTTTCGGCGCGAAGTTTAAACTCGCTCTCGGTCCTTATCCGCGTCCGAATTCGGTGACGACGCGAACTGATTTTCGAGCCGACAATCGTCACACTCTGAATCTCTAATTTTCTTTTTTTCTTCTTCTTCCTTCGAAGCGCGCCGAACGAGATGCGCCTACGAAAGCCGCAGTGCAGCGCCGTTATTGATAGAGCCGCGAATGCGCCATGGACGTTCGCAGAACATATGCTACGGTCACGAGGAGAGAAAGGTGACTGCGGGTATAACACAGGCGAGGCGTGCTCGATACCTCCTGTCTTCTTGGCATAGTCACCTTTCTAACTGAGCGCGGCAATAAAGAAGGGAGTCTTGGTGCCGCACCACCACCTCGTATCGCCCACTACCTCGGTCGGACGTTCACGATCACCAGGAATGGAGTGGGGACTGATCGGGTGGTGGACGCTCGAAATCCGCCTTCCTGGAATTTTTATTTTTCACTTCTCCCCGCCGCATTGTTAACCCTGAAACCGCATCCGATTTTTCCCGCGACAGACGGAAGAGAGGGTTACTCTCGGATGAGACTCGCTCGCCAATTGTCTAGTTATACTTTAATCGGAAGAAGACCTTTTACGTCCAAAAAAAAAGGCTTCCTTTTGTAAATATTTTTTTAAATACAGCTTAACATTCTAAGAGAGAGCTAATATTTATTGTGCTTTAAAATTAAAACAATCATTAAGCATATGAACTAGTAAGTACGATCAATAGACTAGTTTTTTTCATTTAAGAGATACAAAAATTTGTATATTTTAAACTTTTTGTCTATTAATAATGAAATAGTTATGTTAATTTATCATTACTGTAAATTTTCAAAATAATTTATTATTATTAGATTTCACAAATATTTGTACCAATAATTGTCCTCGTTTTTGTTCTTTTAATTTTTTTCATAATTTTTATCATTACAGGAAATTTACATGTAGTATTAAAAAAAAATTAATTGGTTATAATAATAATTATTATCTTCAAACACAGCATCTTTTTTATACAAAACAGTTTATTTCTTTTCCATATAAAATGACTAATACTATCTCTTATTATATATTACGTTATTTTATGCGCAGTACGATTATATGGAAAATGTTTAACCGATCGGAGAATCACTGCCTCATATCAAATAGGATCAAAATATCCGCGATCATTGCATAGAACTATTTCTTTTTGTACAGAGATTATGCTCGTCTTCAATGACCAGTCCAATGATGATTTAAAATATATTTGTATAGGATTGTTCGTCGAATCAAACGATAGATTATTATATATCAAGAGTTCTATATACATCTAGATACTAATTTACAAACATTTATCAATTGATATAAATCAAATACGATCGATAAAATAAACCAATTTCTGTAATTATAATGAACAATGATTACAATATTATATAAATAAAAATATAATACAGACTTTAATTAATTTGCGATCGCTATTGATTGCAATGCAGATGCTCCATAAAAAAAATTGCAGAAATATATTATAAAATATATAAAATAAGAATTATATAATTATATAATAATTATATATATGTATACATATATATATATAT
>NW_021849408.1:1255777-1263577 GCF_003651465.1 Formica exsecta
ATAATATAATTCTCTTACAATTATAAGAATAATTAAAATTTTTGTAATTATAATTATAATTCTTATAAGAATCTTACAATTATGTTCTTATATTCTTATAAAAATTATATAAACCTTCTTCAATATTCTTCTCGATTATGAAGCACACGATAATTAAAAACATATCACATACAGATAGCTTCCGTTTTCAAAACGGATAAGACAAATATAGATGCCATATTATATTTCTTCTGTGAGGGATTACATATTATTTCTCCCATTGTGTAACAGCGTATATCGGTGTAAACGACTAGATATTGTTGCGACGCCTTGACAGAGAAATTTTCCTTTTTTTTCAAACGTGTTCCTGAGAACTCGGCAGTATTTCGAATAGATCTGCTAAACTGTGAAATTTCAAATGCACTCATAAATCAGTGCAATCAGTAAAATGCGATCATAAAATAAACAATACAACATATGCGACAATATGCACTAAATATTGTGCATAGGTTGAGTAAATTGACATAATCTCTTTGTTGGATACAAAGTGCTTATAATTAAGTTCGCATATACGAAGTATAAAAACTCCTCTCTAAAAGGGAGAAGAAAGAAAGGGATTAGTAAAGCGACGCTATAAATCATACAACATCAAAATTACTTGATATGAAGAAAAATCGATATATCGATATATATGTATAATCTCATTAAACCCTCATATCTTTACAATTGTTTTAAATATAAACGAATCTTGCTTCTCTCTTCGCGTCTTTTCATGATACAAATATTGACTTTCACGTCACCACTACTAAAAGCACTTAACAAAGTCTATTCTAGACTTTTTCGATTTCTTACATTTTTCAAATCTAAGAAGGATTATACATTTATTCGGATAGAAAAACATATGCAAATCTCCATGATTAAAAATATCATTATACATACAAACGATATCTGTTTGCTTCTTGTATGTCAAGCATTAGCAAGATAATCAATGTATGAAAACATGCATATCAGAAAAATTTGATATTTGTTTTTCCTTTGTTTTTATTAAACCGATTAAATGATTCTATCAATTTATCGATTTAAATTATTCCAATTATCAGTGTGTGAAAAGTTTAAGCGCTTCTGTTAAATAACTTTTTTTCTTATTAATAATTATAAAACGATTTGTATGTACATCAATTAAATGCTGCCTCGCAGCAGATAATAGCTATGTGAGACATCGTCAGAAACTGCATCGTTACAATTCTACAATTTGTTCTACAATTTGTACAAAAGTACTCACAAATAAATCGCAAGATATCACTGTGTGTCCTTGCTGGAGAACGGACTTTGATTTACTGCCCGATGACATTCATAACAGCGTAGGTCGTAAACGCTTAAATATTCCTCATATATTTTACTCTCGTACGTTTGCACGATGAGGATAATAGATCTGCTTTTTTTAACTATACCTTTTTATCATTTTTTTGTTTCCTTAATATAAACTTTCTATTTCAAATACACAAAAAGATAAGTAAATTAAAAGAAACAGATCCAGTATCGTATCGCAACACAGATTTTGTGTTTAACGCGCTTGTAAAATAAAATAATAGCGCGCAAAAATTCGAGCATTGCATGTACAATCCTAATTGCTAACTAATTCAATTTGCCTATATTTCTTGCGTAGATTACTTACAGAGTCTTTGAACAGAACGGGATCCAGTCGCATGTTAGATCGCAACAGAGGCATATACCCAAAGACAGCGACAAACGTATTCATACACGTTTGTCGTTGTATGAAATGATCTGGATCGTTCCACGGGGATCTGAAATAGAAGCGGCATCTGTGTTAGAAATAACGATAACGATAACGATATACATAGCCGCAATGATAAGCAACACCCACCTGATTCCAGCTACCGAAGTGTCCTTGTATAGCTTGCGCTGCGTCACTTTGATGGGCGGTCTTCGTGTAACGTGACTCACTAGGAAGTTCATAAGTATATCTTCGCAATTCTGCGATTGTTCCACGGTCTTATGGAGGGTCGAGCTCAATAACTCGGTATACAAAGTATTGTAGTAGCGATGATAGAAAGCGGCACCAGTAAGAATAATACTATAGTCGTTTGTCCATTTACTGGTGTAACCCCAGGAACGCTTTGAGCATAAAATCAAAGTAAATTCAATTAGAAAAAACAATACAAATTAGGCAAAAATAATGCTGGCTATATATATACCTTTGAATCATCCCAATAATGAGATCTCGCTGGATATCCTACTATTCGATCGGGAAACGATCGCCAAACCGTAAAAGCGAAGTCAATCTCATCGGTATTTAGAGTAGCGTCTTCATCAAGCGACAATATGGCACTAGTTTTGATTAACGGATGAGGATAGAAACGTTGGGATATACCGTCAACCGCAACAATGTGGATTGACGCTTTGATACCTTGCCAACGTGGTTTTCTTGGCACCGGAATGTCCGAATTCCACATAAGTATTATCTTAAATAAAATAAAGTATGTTATAATATAATAAAATAATATTACAAAAGAGGATATAACAAAGAATACATTGAGTAAATAAGTAGACTTACCTTATCTAGGTACTTGCTTTTTGCGAGACTCCGAAGAAGGCGATAAAGAACTGCAGTAGATCCCAATTGCGAATAGATTATGGCAGTGAAAGTATTACCAGGATTACTGTTTGAAAAGGGAAGTTCTTGCTGGCTATCGGCGAATTGTGGTAAAATTACTAGTGCTCCGGGACTAGTATTCCAGACAATTCTTTCTCGCATGCCTTCCCATGGCAAACGCTCACAAATATTCTAAATTGATTATTATAATTAACAGGAAGATCTCTCTCGGAAATAAAATCCTAATAAATTGCAACAAGAACAGGCAATTACCTCAAACGCGGTGAACACAATCTTCTCGATAGATGAAAAATACCTCTCCCATAAGAATTGCGTTTGCTGTCGCAATTTAAGAATTTGTACATTAGATACAGATCGTACTATATCTGGAATCTGTAAAGTTTATAGAACTTTATTATACTTTTCTCAAAACAAAATAAAATTTTATTTCAAGATATGCTCGAATGCATTTTTGGATTTCAATGTACTTGAAGTAATAATCTCTCATCGGAAAATATGGCAGCCTGAGTCCAATCGATACGCTCGTGAAAGGGAAGAGCCCAACCATTACTTAAAATAACTGGAATACATCCCGCCCGCAAAGCTTCTAGAAACCGAAAACTGCCCAATCGTCGTCCTCGCGGAACCAGACAAAATGTTGCATTCATTAATAAAATCTCATAGTCGTACCTGCAAAGAAACATACACATACCATTACATATTGGTCTCAAATAATATTAATGTGCAATCCAACAAACGATTTCAGTATTTATACAAATTGCTACTTACGTATCATATTCCTGATTATCTTGCTGACAGTGTTCATCTTGAAATTCTCTCCAAGCTTTTCCATGACGACAAGTCGTAACAAATACTAAATCTTTGCCATTATGTAAGTGATAGAGAGCATTTCTTGTCTCAGATCCAATACCATGTACATATCGTTTCCCCTTAAAAGCTGCCACATATTTCTTATTATTGGGAAAATTATTTTCTAACGCTTGGCCGGATTCTCCACCACGTTCTGGATGTTGTTTGCCAAACAAAGGTATCGACACGTCAAAGTTTGGCCTATGTCTAAAGATGGACATGCTGGCTTTAGCAAGCATAGCGTAACCCACATCAAAAGCCAGCGATTCCTCTGCATAATCGGGCCATGTACCAGAGTATAAGTTAAATATCAGATGATTCCTTCCATTATTCCAATATGGTAGATGCAACAGTTTAGAAGGAAGATTGTGTACAAATTCAGTGGATAAGGGATCTCTATCTAATGTATCGAGGGCTAAGACAAATATACATGCCCGTGCTGGGTCTGACGTATAATATCTCGATTCTGTGATAACATTTAATATTTTTTGGTATAATGGACTTATCGCTTCCTCAACTGGATACACATATACGGTGAAACCTTGCTTGCATCTAGTAAAGTCAAAGCAGGTTTCCATGCGACAATGCTTTGCTCGTTGGGACATAGCTAAAGTCCCGCTGGATGTCTTTAAATCTTTGTCATAGAATTCTTCATTTAGACTTAAATATGAAGGCAATCGCTCGTAAGGCAACTGAGATCTGCCTGTCCATTTTTCGCTTTTCAAACGATATCCGCCGAAATAACAGTAACCAAGAAACGCGCATGTGACAAACAATAATAGATAGCGTTTCTTGGCTTGCATTTTCAAAATTTACAGTCAGGTTATACAAAGATATATGATGATCCTAAGCATTATTTTACCAATGTAAAAGATATATATTTAGTCACAAGCACATTATATATATATAACAGTTACTTATGCGATTCAAAAATTCCTCCAAAATGTAGTCACACTTGCTCTTTTGTATTGCTGTAACAAAACAAAGGTTTCACATATTAATTGTTTATTGAATCTATATATTTACTTGAAAGAATAAGAAGCAACATCAATAAATTTTAAATCCACCAAATTTGAAGAAAAAAACCTTATATACATTTAAAAGAAGGGGATAATGTATAAATATTTAACATTGTCATAAGAGGAGTAATGAAGTATTTTGCATGTAAGCGTACTATTATTATAATAACAAGAATGATAGATATATATGATACTTTATTATATGACACACATTATGTTCTGTCCCAACGATAAACTGTAATCATAGAATAATAATATCGAACGTTTTTTATAGATGAAAAATGAATACAACTTGGAGGAAACTTATTACCTGTTTGAAACCGAGACATAAACTAGCTATCGACAGGAAGGGCTCAAACGGCTTGACCTTCGCAAGACACATGACGGACCGTGCGAAATGTGATATGCCGTGAGTGGAGAAATTTCACACCGTTTAACACCGTTTACGCGCAGTATTTTCGACGATACTTGAGATGCGTCGCGCGTACGTACGTGACAATATCGTACTGTTAACTGCTGCGGGGATCCGGAGATAACCTATAAGAAGCGCGATCCGGAACTCGCGCGGTCAGCGATCGCGTCCGATTCGATCCACGTCGCCGTCGAGCGGCACGCACGGGCGTCGCGACTCATCACGATCTCTCTACGAGCGATACACGATATCTACGAGCACACCCCCATATCGACGCATCGTTTAGCTTGTAGGTTAGTTGGGAAGCGCGGCGTACGACGTCGTCGGGCCCGCCGGCGGCGATTTTACGCCCATTCGCATTTTCGGCCGGTGACGGATCGACACGCGTGACATTGATCGGCGAACGCCCGCGGCTAATGCAAGATCATTGCACGCCGCGGTGCATCGGATATAATTGGTTTAAAAAGCAACGCGAATTACGTGCGATGACGTTGAAACGATTAGACTGGCAAATCGTCTATACTCCGATTCGCGTACTTGACGTTCGCTGACGTTCGTTGCCTCGTGAGAGCGACAGGCGAAACGGCGGCGCGACGCGCGGGAGTTTGACAAGGATTTTCTTATGAGCGAAATGATTTTCTCAGGTTGCACAAATGAGTTTAGAGAGAGAATGGAGATTTAACGAATAATTTTTTCAAACTCGGCTGTTCACGTGTGACTTTTTGTCGCAGAATCCCAATATGTCGATGTTGCGCGAATGTATACATAAAATGTGATATATCTAACGCATACCGATCTCAATTACTGTGCTCATAATCTGTTTAAAATATTAAGCTGTTTATGTATACAGAGAATTTTTTATATAGATAGGGATCGATACTATAGATTTATACCATTATATTCCTTGTCAAAAAATATATAAATACCGTTTTCCAAAATTTTCAAAAATGCAAAATATCTTATTTTTCAATCATATTCTCACACTTTTTTAAAGTCACAAGCATGTCGAAATATTGTTTTCGCATTACTCCATGGTAGTTAAACGTGGAATATAATAAAGAAAAAGAAGTACTTTATTTAATATCTGAGCCGGAAAGCACATTTTCCAAATTTTTATGTCAATTTAAATAAAATTTTTTCAAGTATTTCATTATAAAAATGTAAAACATTATATAGACATAATTATAGATGGAATCACATACATTTTTACACGAAGAATCATTTAAGGGAACAGTAAGAAAAGGATCAAGAAGCAGCAAATGCATTGTACTAGCAAATCAAACAAAGATGTCTCAAAAACGTTGCATTTCCTCAATTTTTGTCAAAAGAAAAAGATGTTAATTTTTTTTTTTTTTATAAGAAATGCGATAGTATCGATCTATGCTTTATATAGGACACTCTATAGAGAAAAAATATTGTTATAAATATCGCGCTAACTTTGTGCCATCGTGTCAATCTTGTGCAATGACGCACAAGGTAGTTCGTTACTTGACATCGCAGAAGCGGATGTAGGTGATTTGCAATTTAATAACTATATTTCTCGTTAACACACATACACACGTATCAATGAATCGCGAACGATAAGAAGAGCGAAATAATTTCGCATGTCGACGATCGATGCCAAATTGAACAACTTTCGAATACTTACATATAATAAGGCGATCTATTCAAGGGATTATCTTCCCGATAAATCGGATAAATTGCAAACTCTCTCAATTCTCGTTGCTGGAACTCTTCCTTTCGTAAAAATCAACGCACATTGCAACGAGAAAATATTAGCTGATGTATGTCAACTTAAAGGGCTAACTGTGCTCTGCTCGATCCAACCAATGGATACCCCCTATTGCCCCTATTTACCCTTTATGCCATTAACTACTGTGCCCTTAATTACGAGTGAAGAAAAGTATTTTAAACGGAATAAAAAGTACAGGAAAAAAATCACAAATTAATTAATTAAAATTAAAATCCAAAAATTAAAATTTAATTTATTAAGTATCTTATTATCTTCGAAACACAAACATTCGCCTGGAGAGATGCTCCGTCATCGCTCCGTCATCTTCCTGATGCCGATCGTGTCGCACTGGATTATACTTTGATGTGCATAAACGTATAAGGCCGTGTATGAACGTTGCACCTTAAACACAAAGAATTATGAAATTTTTTTTTTTTTTTTGACACAACGCGCACTAATAATACACGTATGCATATGCACGATTGCTTAATAATATTTGCGAGGTAAGCTTTTTTTTTTCCAATCACGATGAATTTGTACTCGACTATTTTTTGTTACGCAATCGCGGAGACCGCTTTGCTTGCGGAGAGATCTTTGCTTTCTCGCTCGCTCGTCTTTCGACCGGAATCGGTGGAATTCTCTTCAAACCGCCTTCGTAAGCTTTCGATGAGAGAAAAAAACGAGCGCCATTAAATTGGCTATCAGCTATTTAATTAGCGTGATAAAAATTAATGTCTGAATACGAGCGTAGAATATGCATCCCGAACGCGCGCTCCGAGTCAAAGGTATCGCTGTAAGTTAAAGAAACGCAGTTAGCTGGGGATAGTAATAAAAAAGCACGTAGCTGTCAATTACGGTTATCTATCGTGCGATCTTACAAAAAATATGTTTGGTCAAAGGTGAAGTGAGCGATTCCGCGAATTTAAATGCGTTTATATTTCTTTAATGAGAAGGACGATTATAAAATATTTACTCTTATAATACCACTACTGTAATATAACTACTAATACGTCAACAATTAAGTTACTTACGGATCTAAAAAAAATAACATAAATGCTTAGTCACGATATTGGAGAGTCAAATTATACATAACATGAGATCAGCGAAATTGACTGTCCTGTTTCTTTTCGCGTAATTATATATTCATCATGATGTAAATATATATATATATATA
>NW_021849408.1:1265439-1266448 GCF_003651465.1 Formica exsecta
TATATATATATATATTATATTTCGAAGAAAATTTTGGAATTTGCCATTTAATATTGTTGATCACGAAATTATATAATATTAGCATATTTTGACTGAGGACGCATTAATCGATATATCAATGTATTTCTGTATTATCCGCTAGATTTACAATATTTCTTAATTTACATTAAATGTTTAAATTTTTGGTAACTCTGAGAAAAAAAAAACCTAGACAAGCAATTCCAGCGAAATAGCATTTCATATCATCTAGATATATATAATGAAATTTGACCACCTCGATAAAAAGGAGATTGGCATTACCAACAGTTGCGTTGTCGACCAAGTTAATTCCTATTCCTGCCGCGTACAGCCACTGGCGCTGCGAATCACGCAAAATTGAACGGATAATGCGAATACGTCGATATATCGATTAAAGTGTCCTTCACCATCTCTCGCGAGTAACTTTAATCGTAATGCGCGACGATTATATACAATACGCGCGCTACAGGGGGTGAAATATAGTACAGAGAATTATAGTCTACACGAGCTGATGTCATAATGGTGAGTCAGAGATATTTCTCTTGTGTATTTTTTGTACGTACTCGCGTGACCGTTTCTAACCGGGGGGGGGGGGGGGGGGGGGGGGGGGGGGGGGGGGGGGGGGGAAAAAATCGTAGAGCTGATGTTTTCGCGCATCATTCTGTATTTTGATACAGGTACCGGCGTGTCGGGGAGAATGTTCGAGGGAGAATCCTAGAATCCTCAGCGATATACGCCGTGCGTAATAATCTCGCGGCATATATACAATAGCGCGTCTCAATTCGAGGGTGCGATTTTCCCCTCCCCCTCTCGCTGCCCCGAACATCGGCGAGAATATTTCGATGGTGATTCCACCGCCAAACCTCCTCTCCCCCTTCCCCTCCCATCCGTTCTTCCTCCCCGTCGACCGCCGCGATACAGCGACGGACAGCGACGCCTCCGCGCGGCGTCGATCAATAACATTGTCGTCGACGACGCCGACGTCGAGAGC
>NW_021849408.1:1268230-1323372 GCF_003651465.1 Formica exsecta
GTGACGGGGCGCGATTTCGAAACTGCGAAAACGTAAGTTCGAAAGGACATTTTCTTCCTTCTTTATATTATTATATATTTGCGATACCAGTTACTTCGTTATTACTTCAATATACTATTACATTTCAAGGATCGCTTGTGGGGAGATTTCTCCGTTTGTCTCATGGCAAGTATTTATTTGTTATTCTTTTTCGCGCGTGTTGACATTGAAAAAAATCGTTGACGTCAAGAGCTGATGTTTTCGCGCATCATTCTGTATTTTGATACAGGTACCGGCGTGTCGGGGAGAATGTTCGAGGGAGAATCCTCAGTCGCGAAGCGATATACGCCGTGCGTAATAATCTCGCGGCATATATACAATAGCGCGTCTCAATTCGAGGGTGCGATTTTCCCCTCCCCCTCTCGCTGCCCCGAACATCGGCGAGAATATTTCGATGGTGATTCCACCGCCAAACCTCCTCTCCCCCTTCCCCTCCCATCCGTTCTTCCTCCCCGTCGACCGCCGCGATACAGCGACGGACAGCGACGCCTCCGCGCGGCGTCGATCAATAACATTGTCGTCGACGACGCCGACGTCGAGGAACGACGGAGATTCGTGGGGTCTTGACCGAGGGCCGAGAAAATCGGCTTATTCGCGTAATCGCGGCCGGGAAAACTAGATCCGTGACGAGGACATGCGACTCGGCGGGACGCCCTTATCCACGAACGAGGAACACGCGTCCGGGTACCGCGAGGGAGAAGTGTCGAGTGCCGAATCGCCGCGGTCCCACCCACGATATGGCTAAGGTAAGTCATCCCGGAATGAAAAGGGAGGACATCGGGGATACGTGTACGCGCATTCGCGCGTCGGTGACGACGACGTTGCGCGTCGAATCGAGATACGTTGTTCGGTTTGTCTGTCAATAACGGTTAAAGTCAATAACCGGCAGGATGTCGAGCAAATAACTGTAAGTGTTAGCAATAGGATATTTCGTAACTCGTGTTAACGCGAAGAGTTGAAAGAGGAAAGGCAAGAATTTGCACGAGAGAGAAAGAGAGTGAAGGAAAACTAATAATAAGAATTATGTAAACGAGAATAATATTTATTTGTGATTTTTTTATTTGCATTTATATTTTTGCATTCTGTTGAATTATAGACAGCTGTTGTCGAGAGAACGACGCGCGATTTATTCTGTAATTTTTTTTAAATTAATTTTTGTACGATTAGGCTTCTTTAATACATTAGTTATATGTAGGGTGATCATTTGATTTCGACACGATTAAGATGTGGCGCGTATCAATATTACCGATCCACCGTATATATTGTATAATCTGATGTTCCTATAGCTTCGGGAGGAAAAGGAAACAGCAAACGATGATATTACGAAATGATCTACAGTTGGGTCGCATGCACGCGAGCAAAGTATGATGCTACTTTTACATAATTTAAGAGCAACACGCTCCAAACTTCGACGGCGCAGACGCGGATAGATAATCTGGACATTGGCAAATTTCCCAGTGTTCCATTTTCTACACGCGCGAATACGCACGGTACTAACAATCTTCCAATCGTATATCAAATACATATGCGTTATAAATATCGAATGACAAGTAACACAAGAGGCTTTAACAAAACCTAATCTTTGAATTCAATAAATCCAAAGCAAAACAATATCGAGCAACATAAGCGAGCCTCAATTTGTCACTTTATTTTTTATTTTTTATGTCACTAGACCCTGCGCACAATAGAGAAAATATTAGGAATAGGAATAAAATATTAAATATCAGGAGGAGCAATTTGGAATTATTTTAGCAAGTGGAAAAAGAATATAATATAGATAATCCGAGAGACCAAGAGCTACGCAGAACGCATTTGCAATACAAAATATCGAGTTTCAGACATTTATTCAGTTTATACACGCTCGTCGCGTACGCAACGGATTTACGGCTTGGTGAATGCAGGGAGGCCGCATGTTCCGAGACGGAATAGAGTAATCGTCGTCATCGTCATCGCCGACACGCCAGTTGCCAGTGCGTATGTTCGCTCGCTCCCGCTCGATGCGCGATGGACAGGACGGACGGACGGTCGTTCACGATGAGGCCGCGGTTACGCGCCTGGCGGTGGCGGTGGCGGTGGCGGCGGTGGTGGTGGTGGTAGAGGAACACAAGCAGGTGTAACCGGGGATCGCGAAGCGGATCCGGAATGTTTTATTGTCGTACACGCCGCGTCGGCCGCAACACGATCGCGACCCGCCTGTCGTTAGTCGTTATCGATCCTCCGTGCTTTACGAGCTTACGTTGTGAGAATCCTCTCTCGGACAGGACGGACGGACGGTCGTTCACGATGAGGCCGCGGTTACGCGCCTGGCGGTTGCGGTGGCGGTGGCGGCGGTGGTGGTGGTAGAGGAACACAAGCAGGTGTAACCGGGGATCGCGAAGCGGATCCGGAATGTTTTATTGTCGTACACGCCGCGTCGGCCGCAACACGATCGCGACCCGCCTGTCGTTAGTCGTTATCGATCCTCCGTGCTTTACGAGCTTACGTTGTGAGAATCCTCTCTCTCTCTTTGTCTCTTTATTTTCCCCTCCTATTTTTTTTTCCATCGGGGAATCTGTGACGCTGTGTGTGGAAAGTTTGCGAGCCAAGTCGGTGTCGTGTGAGAAATGCTGATAACACGGGGTACGTTTGTTGTTCTTTTTATTTTCTATTTTGCACGCAACTCGCTATGTATTTTTTACTCGATGAAAACACGCTGATATCAAGTGAAAAAGTGAACCGTCTCTCATATATATACCGCGTATGACAATTTACGACTCTCGTTAAGGAAGATTGTGTCAATGGGGTCTATTGAAATTAATTATAGCGTGTTAAGGAATATGTTTACGAGTACATCTGTAGAATCCAAATAATCGGTAACTTTAATCTACGGATGCTTATCGATCCCAGACTCGTGAAAAACAGACATTCGAAGAATGTTAACAACAATGTTTGCGATAGCTTATCTACGAAGGTTATACACTTTGATATTTCCGTGCAGTTCAAAGTGAGACTCGACGAGGTGTATAAATTTTGCCACGTTTTACATCGATTGGATCATACAACTGGCTGTAATGTTTATATCGTTCCGCAAACTATTGACACATTGACATTGATAACGGTTTAACCTAATGTCTCTGATGCAATAAAAGTAGATAAGTGACGTTATTAATATCAATATTAATTGGAAGTAGCATGTGTGTGGATGCGCAATCTCTCTCTCTAAATAAATAAATAAATAAATGTAACTTTATTGTCTTTAAAATAGACAACACAAAAGATGCGTTGGAGATACTTTCTATTCGTGATAATTTTAATCTTATCGTAGACAGTGTGTCGAAAAGTCAGCGATCGATCGCGAACGCGTGCCATGGAATGTATTATTTTATTGAGATTATAATCAATCGCGCCGCGCGAGCAACTACACCGTCAATAGCCCGTTACACAAGTCATCTTGTGTTGTCACGCGCATTAACTTAATTGCATAATGTATGAATCGAGTAAAATTGCAGGACGCAATGGGAGAAAAATTCCGCAGTATAATATACCGTCCCAGCGATCTTTATATACCTGAAGTTGAAACCGGTATTACTGATGAAAACCATAAATTATCATTATTCTGTCTCTACCTCCGATCCGCCCTTAGGCGAGAAAGGGGAAGAGATATCGCCGACACTCTCGAGAACACCCAGAGATTCAACGCTCTTGAATGAGACTCGTGCGAGAAGGCTGTTAAAATTGTCTTTATATAATTCATCCAAGAGAGAGAGAGAGAGAGAGAAGCGCCTCGGATGCAGTTAAAGCGGACGAGCGGTTTTCACGTCTTGGAAAAGTAACAAAGCATGACTGTCGGACGCGTGTCTGCACAAATTGGCGGGAATTAAGGCTCTTGAGGATAAACCGATGCTCTCGATATCCGTCGTCGCGATAGCCGGTCTCGCTCGCTCGACATGCAAAATTTATTCGTCATTTCTCAATTTTCGACTCGCGTTCTCCCTTCTTTTCACGGCAATCAATGATCGGGAATCGTGTACGATTCGGCTCGCTGATTCGCCGTTTTTTTTTCTGTTTTTTTTTTTTTTCACCTTGGCATTTTATCGCTACGACAGCGCGTCTTTGTGACATCTTCTGGTGTACCCGTTACTTAGATACTTGGGCGTTAAAAACACGTGTTTACGCGAAGAAAATGTAAATTTCAATAACGCGAATGAGATGTGTGAAAGGCACACAGACAGGCGCGCCAATGTGACCGTGATGATTGCTGACCCATTACATTATCGTTTCGCGTGGCTTCTGTTGATTTTTAACGAGACACACCGGCAACAGAGAGGAAAAAACATCAATACCGCACGTTCGCGGATAAAAACAAGTTCTGGTCCCGCATAATGTTTCTTTTAATATATAAATTTTTATTGCGACATAAAAAAGATGTATATCACGTCCGCAGATAAATTGAGGAGAGATTAGATTGAACGCTACGATAAATAAAATTGTTGTCGCTGCATATCATATTTCCGCAGACGCCGCGATTATTTCGAACGAAATTCTAATACATGCGTGTTTCGGCAATAGAAGAAAGGATCCATCCAAGGATCGGTAATTTACAGTCGGGATACGAGTCCAACCGCGCGTAGCGGTTCGCAGTAACCTAGTTCTCAGCACTAACGTTCATCCACACACGTTCAACACGTTGTATCCTCGATTACGTAGGTGTCCCGTTTCTCGCATCGGGGGAGAGAGCATCGATGATGATATACCTGTTATTATCCGTAGACACGCTAACACAATTCTGCCTCGTTTCTATGACAAATGCGCATATATCATTGGAAAACAATTAAACCGAGTTATTTGTAAAGCTACATTGAAATATATATTGCACATACAGACCTTCTAAAAGGACAAGTTTAACAAATAGTCGTAATTGTATTCGTTCCTCGTCGAGCGTGTTACGTATGCTCGTTACGTGACGAGATGAAGAACCGTACGAAATCGCGACTGGCGCCCGTTTGTATTTAAGAGGACAAAGAAGGGACACTCGCGAAAGAGGGAGAGAAAGAAACACGAAGAGAGTCACGAACTAAAATTAAATTAAGCGACTGTGACGTTTCTGATTCATCTTTCGAGGGGTGGAGCTATTATTTGGAGGAGGGCCAAGGGCAACGGACTATCGTGCTCGTTGGGTTGAATTTATCAACTGACCTTGAAAAGAAAAAAAAAAAAAAAAAAAAAAAAAAAAATAATTAGTGAACTACGCGCGAACTACTCGTATAATTGAGCAGTGATTAATTTTATTAATTACCGAGAAACACTCATTTTCCATCATTCCTATCAGGACGATCTTTGCGTGACTTAAGAAGAAATCGCACTCATACCCGCGCTCTTTTATTTGCAGAACGTAGGGGAGAGCCGAATACCTGTTCCACGGGCAGCTCGACCGTCGTTCTTTCCGAAATCGAGAGTACTCGAGGCGTCGAGGCTCTTGTCGGGAAGTCGTCGATCCACTATCTTCTCGGGATGCTTTCAGTTCGTTAACACCGAGGACGAATCTCCTACTCCGCGGGAGAAGTTCCCGGGATTCACATCGTCACCTAACATCAAAAGTAATTGCGCACGCGAATTTATATTTATAATAATTACGATGATGTATACACTTTCACTTGATATGGCTAACATGTGCGAAACGAATTCCGTATTTCAGCCGACTCAGCGTCAGATCAGACATTTACTATATCACCAGGATGGGACATCGACAAGAATGATGTGCAACAATTGGTCCACCTTAGCGAGGAAAAAAGTAGTTTGTTCAGGTATATAAATCACAAATTTTTAAATATATATATATAGTAGCTTTATCAATTGCTTCATCTCATGTATCCTTTCTCTCTCGTGATAGGCTACTTGAAGACTCTCAGCTGAGCATGATCGAAGATGTCGGCGACACCTGTCTTGTAGAATCGGGCCTGGGCAATTACAATGATGCGAGTGCAACACCGCATTATTTGATGCTTAACAAACAAAACTCCTTCGAGCACGACGAGAGTCTCGGTATACTGACGCCGGACCAGATGACTGATTTCACAGTGGCGTTGGAATGTTCCAGGACACCATCCTGTGAGAATCTCACTGGTTCGGCCGGCTCGAAATTAGCATTGACCCGAGCGTCCGCTTCCACGAGGCCGTTAGTCGATGTGGAACCCGCCGAAGAGGGCTGTAGCGAAAGGACGCCCTCGCCGGAAGAATTACCGCTCGACCCTAAACCCGTGGAGCCGATTAGGGGTGGTAATACCGTGCCGGTAAGCTTTGTAACGTCAGTCACGAGCATCACTAGTCTCGAAGCGGGCTATCAGGGAGACGGTGAGAACTCGAGACCGGCCAGTCGCGGCGCGGATCCACCATCTATGGCAGTGCCGCCGGTCAATCTTCCCGCGCCATGCCGCCAAGACCCGATGACCGACTCGGACTTCTTCACTGAGAGCGACGCGGATGCACACGAGGAGATTGTGCGGGGCGACAGGAAGGCGCAAGTGATTGACGGCACGCTGTTTTGCGCACCGGGCGAACGCGTATGTCCTAGCTTCACTGGAGAAGAGATGGATTCTAGTGGAATTTACTCGGATTTGGATAAGCTTCAAGCACCCGGCGAGCAAGCATCGGAAGAAAACGACGATCATACTCCTGATACCGGAGATACTGAGCTTTCCCAGAGGAGTCAACCCACGCCGGTTGCAGCGAATGTTATCATGGATTACTTACAGGTACGTGCAAGTGTGCGAGATTTAGTTTTTGCATAAATTCTGTTTTCAAAATGTCATTGATACGTAAAACACTTGCAGATTCCCGTAAAGACGTCGGACGAAACAAGTAGCATAAACGACACAACGGCCTCCGCTGAAGTTATGGTAATTGAGAAAGTGGAGAATAACGAAAACATTAGGCCCAAACCACAAAGCAAGGCTGATTCGGTGCCTTTGAAAAAGTATAAAATGCCGAAGAGAAATGTCGTATCGAAGATTAAGGCGATGATCGAGTCGTCATCGAAAGATGATGCGGAAAAGGAGGCGAGACGCTCTCAAAGATCGACTAGGAAGGGTGGACGCTGGGATGCTGTGATGAACAAGATAGAGGCTGGTAAAAATGAGCAAAGAACAAGGTCAGCTAGGAAAGAAGTAAAATCGAGGGTATTGCAAAATCTCACTTTATCGCCTGCCGCGAGACCAACGTCGAAGAAGGCCGGCGATGCAAACAACAATAACAATAAGGACAAACGGTGAGGCTTAAATAAAGTTATTCAATATAACAAATAATGCAGATAATATTATCAGTAAGCCGTTTTTCTAACTTTTAACGATGTCATTATCGTTGCATGTCGTCGCGTACGTACATGACATGTCAAAATATGTTCGCAACGATACGTAATGTTTAGAATTAGAGAGATAGTACAGCGAGATGTCTATTGATAATAATAATCGTCAAAAAATTGACGAGATCCATTATTTATGATTATAAAATCGGCTCACACTTCTTTGTATCATAAACTATATTTACAAATCTTAGGAGAACGCGCGGTTGGCAAGAAATGAAATCACCGACGCAGGAAACGGCTAGAAGTTCTGTTCGTAGTTCCATGAGCGATCTCAGCAGTGGCCCGAGTAAGGACATACCAAGTAAGTAACATTAATATTCATATTTGAAGAATTTGGCGGAACATATAGAGTCACACGGATGATGACTTTTGTAATTATCGTTATATATGATAAATAGATCTTTGAATAAATATGAGTAACGAGAGATATTCTCTTATTCTCTCTCTTCTTCTTCATCTCATAGTTTTCTCATTGTGTAACTTATATATAATATTGCTGTTTGTTAGAACATCTGTATCTGTATTTAAGAGATACAATGCTATTTCATATGGTCTTCGATACACTTTCAACGAGTTATTGGGTAACAAATTCTTCGTACAAACGAGATTAAATAATTTAAAAGCAATATTCAAAACGAATAAGAAACGCAAAATTGACGCAGGATTGATTTCGTTATCTCATATTGAGATATACAAAACGATATTATCTCAGAATCTTCGAATTTATTTGGAAAACGCATAATAAGGCCTAGTAAGGATAAATACTTTATCTCGAAAAAGAGGAGATGCACGTAAATAGGAAAGATCCTGTCCTGTTCCTCTAAGTATAGCTTTTACCTACCGGAGAGAAAGACGAGGTCTCCTTATCGACCCGCGGCAGTAAAAGGCCGTCGAGGAGACCTAGAGGAACTTTATTGCCCCTTTTATCGGCGCCACTGGTGAACGCAGCATCGTTTTGCTTCTATTGTACGGAGGAGGAAGCTGCGTCGAGCGACGCGCATCGCGCAGCTTCGCCGCAGTCGCATCCATCCGGTGGTCGGTAGTCCTCGGCGGATCTCGTGTTGAATCGTATCGTGTGTGTATATATATATATATATGTATATATATGTGAAATGCGCGCATGTATCTTTGATGCATTAGCCCCTCGCCTACGCTCGTCGGTCTTTTTCTCATGGAACACACACCTATTACTTCTCACTCGCTCTCGGAAAATCAGGTCAACGGAGAATGCGTAGCAGCGCATAGCGTAGACCGTAGACCTATATGCGGAGGGGGAGAGAGGAAAAGAGTGAGAGAAGCGGATAGTCCGATGACAGCTCGATGTGTTGCCAGTGGATAAGCCATCGAGTGACCGTGAATATCGCGCGATCGTCCAGGCGGCGGCTCTAAATCGGACATTGATTCCTCTCGTTTCGTCGAGAGGAGGAGGAGGAGGAGGTGTTGCAACATTTCTCCTCCGGGAGTTGCCCCGGATGCGAACGTTCCTTCGACGCAAGTGTATGTACGTGCGTACAAGAGGAGAGAGAGAGAGAGAGAGGAGTTGTGTGCCTTGCCTCTTCTCGATATATGTATGACCTATTTCCCGTCGCGTCGCCTTCTCTTCGTTCCTTTTACCGCCACGGTGCACACGTGTCGATTACATACGCGGACATGTAACTCGCGAAAATATTTTTTCTACAAACTTTTACGAATTTTTAATATTTCGCTGTGTTTTAATATTCTTCACGATTCATATACTCTACGCTTTTGACCGCTATATGTATATTTGTCGGCTCGTCGTCCCCACCTGTCGCCTCACCGGGATTTGACATCTCCGTTATACGTTGCCGTGCCGTGCAATTTGAGGGCAATGTTCGTGTCGGTGTTTCACTGCCTGCATCTGAATCGCATAGCACCGTAATTTACCTGTGCAGATACGTACCGATCGTCTACCTGTATGCGGTATCTAGGCCTGCATTAACGGCACACACCACGTCGACAGCTGCACGGGTCAACGCCATTCGCGGTTTATTTCCGGCCTCTTCTCGGAGGAGTTCGTCGTGCTTTCTTTATACATTGGCTCGCCATGCACCTTCGTCATCGTGCATCTTCGTCGCAGGTCGACGAAGAGGATGTCCTCCTATCTTCGTCCGCCTCGTCCCCACCTTCGTCGGCGGCGACAGGTGTATTCGACCGAGCAACGACCACGTGCGTTGCGAGCAAGGTCGACGAGTATCGGTACGCGGCGACTACCGGTCCCTCGATCCGCCCTGCGCGAACTTACGCAATCGCCGTCGGAATCGGCGGCTGCTGCTGAGCCCACGCGAGATTGCGCGAGAGCTTTCGACGACCGGGAGTAATCTCAATCAGAACGATATTTACGCGTAGTTTACGAATCGCGCGGAATTGTAGTGGCTGTGTTGATACGTGATACCATAAAATGCGATACGGTGTCCGATCATGATTGGTGTCGGATGTCCAAAGCAAAATAACACGAGAGATATACCGTGATATATCGAGCGGGGCCGCTGTGATATAAGAGCTCGTGTCGTGTCGTGAAGACAAAGAAAGCGTCGCGATCGATCGACTGTCGCGACCGACTCATCTGGAAGATGCCCGTTGTATATCTCGGTTTGGAGAACGACGTCGCCACGACGGCGGCGATGATCGTATATACATTGAAGCGATTCTCACGCTCGATTCACGAGCAAATACGACGGGATGAAGGTACGCGCCAGGCCAGTCGTATTCTCGTCGACGGGGAATACGGACGATTCTACTTACGGATTATAATGGGAAAACATTGGTGAAGAAAGCAACGCACAATACACGGACAAGATGGGACAACAAGGATCGAAGGACAGATCCTCGCTTCCGAGGAGGACGGACTTCGCTCGAGACTCGATGAAGATGCGCTTAGGCAGCTTCAAACGAGGTAGTAGGGAATGATTTGATCGCGTAACGGTGATTCTTCCGGCCTGCGTCGTTGTAGTTGAATCGAGAAAGACCATCTGTCGCGTTTATTTCTGCCATTCATTTAATCTGTGCAATCTTGTTTTTCCTTGAAGAAAGTACGCATTTAATTTCATATCGCGCGTTATTTTCAGAGAGATCGCCGACGTCCACCAATCCACCCAGGAGATTCGTCTCGAACGGCCACACTAATCATCATCAAGTCCGTGTAAATAGTTTCGACGCGAAAAAGAACTGCATCGATGTGACGACGGTCGAACTCGGTAAATATATGTACTTGCCACATATTGACATTCGAGATTATTAGATAACTACATCCGTGCGTATATAATATCGCCCTAATAATCAATTGGGGGCGGGGGGAACGGGAGAGAGCGGAGAGGAACGAGAGCACCGTCGCGTATTTCCGGCCAGAGCTCCACTACCATGACGAGCGACACGCTGAAAAGAGAGAGCCGTCTCTTATCCCTAAGACTAACTTGACCAAACTGTAACTGCATCTACCGGTTTGCGGATTCATAAAATATTAAAGCTGCGTATTAAATAGCACGCATTAGAATATTTTCGAAAATTTCACTTTTTCTTATTAAGCAAACGATGGAAAAGAGCAGTGTGCGGTCGTCATTATACTGTCAGCTGGACAATCCAGTTTAGATTATATTCTCGCTTTGCTACTTTCCCTCAAGATAAAGACGGAACGGAGAAATTCTCGTAGAGGATTTGACCATTTGACGCGATTTGCCATTGAAAGCCTCAAGATATTTGTGCAAATAATTATTCAAAGATTTAATTTCTTAGACCTATCTTTTTTTACATAGGTCGGAGTTTTAACGGTATTTTGTTTCTCCGTCCGCGCGCATGTTAATTGTATTCATTAGAATGATCTGAATTTTTATCCAGCTGTGCGTGAATCGATTTTGAACTCGCGGTAAATTGTATATATGTCGTAGACTTTTTACAAAGCGCTGAATCTATATAGATCCATTTGTAATCATTACATCTTTAGCAAATTTTCCGGAAATGCAACGTTTCCAAGATATTTCTTTTAATATTTTTTTAGAGATTTCGAGATTTAATTTTTTTTTACATAGACACAAGTGCATTTATTTCTTGATCCTTCGTGTGAATGATTTTTTGGTATAAAAATTTCGATAATTTTTTAATAATTAAGTCTAAAATTAACATCGTGTACAGAGGTATTAATTATTCTATTTAACTTTGTTTATATTAGAGACGTAAACCACATTTTGTTGCAATAAAAAGGAATTTATCAACTTTTCTTTGTCAGCTCAAATAAAATTTCTTCAAGTGTTTTATTATAAAAAATGTAAATATTAGACTTAATTATAATAAAATTACCAAAATTTTTATGCGAAAAATTAAGAACTAATAAATGCACCGTATTGGCATATTTAAAAAATGAGATCTCGAAAACGGTGCATTTCCGAAAATTTTGCCAAAGGAAAAAGATGCTTATTTTTTTTTTTACAGGTAATACGATCTGTAAACTATCCATATAGAATATTCTGTATATACATGTAGGTATATTTATACTTGAACTTTCCTTATCTCGCACAGGCGATAAAACGGTTCTCGCCGTACGGTACTCGTACGCTCGCCGGTACGCGAACTCGCAAGTACTACCGGTTAGTGCTTAACATGCTCTCGTTAACGCAACACATTCTCTTTACAGAGAAGAGCCCACCGTCAGCGCGAAAGCCGGCGATAACAAGGAGATTAGCGGCTAACGCTACAGTAAAACAGAAATCCTCCACTCCGTCAATAAAAGGTACGTACGATTGTTCGTCGAGCAAATTCCTCCGCCAATTAAAATACAATACATTAAGGGATCGGCGTTGTTCCGTTACATTCGCCTGTTGTTTGCATTTTGCAAACAACAGAATCAAGTTAATATTCACACATTGTGCTTTTCAATAATCCATTAACCGTGTTACTTTAATACACAGCAATTAGTTTCTAAAAACTTCCCACGATTATTCCACAACACACACATACGCATGTAGACTCATATTCAGTCAAGTACATTTAATTTACCCAGTGCAATAATGCATCACTCGTTCCTTACCTATTGTATGTACATATGTACGTACACGCGTGCATATCGGTCCGTACGAGTCTTCTTGTCGTTTGGAAGAAAGTCACAGCTTTCACTCAATAATCCCTGGCACTAAAAACTCAACAACCTGTTTACCCGGCGCCTCTCTCGGTGCTTTCCTTTC
Source organism: Formica exsecta (assembly GCF_003651465.1). Taxonomy (NCBI): domain Eukaryota; kingdom Metazoa; phylum Arthropoda; class Insecta; order Hymenoptera; family Formicidae; genus Formica; species Formica exsecta. Next base: position 1,280,801 of record NW_021849408.1, read on the forward strand.
TTGTCAAAAATTTACCGGCACTTTGACCTAGTCTAGACTCCAATCTATCGCCGCGAAAGAGAAAAGGAGAGAGAAAGAGAGAGAGAGATCCTTATCAAGATCCGGTATTCGTTCTGAATAATAGGGAATATAGCGAAAGCAGTTTATGCGAGTTCAACGATCTCTGTTGTGTGAAGTAAAGAGTAGAGCTTGAAAGGACGCGTTGTATTTGAAGGGATAATCGTCGCGATTGCATTCGTCGTTCTTGCACGTTCAGCATTCATTCTGACGTAAGAGACGTTTCGTACACGCCGATGCTCGACGACCGTAAGTAAGCACGAACACGCGCTCATTCCCTCCCATCTAAGGGCGGTCGATTCCAAATTGGAAAACCCGAGTTATTCGACGCGCGGCGGTTCCAAGGACGCCGGAAGTATACAATTGCGAGAATTTTGCTAGAGAGAAGATTGTAACCAGGGGCTTCAGTTTAGCTCGTTAATTAAGGGAGCTTTCCAGCAAGAAACATATATAGACAATGTCACACGATTAACTGTCAAATAGCAGAATTTTTGAGACTTCAAAATTTTTTTATTTGATAACCAATTGCGTGACATCGTGTCTGTTTTCTTGCTGGAAAACTCTCTACAATAAGTAGGTAGATTTTCCTTAGGCGCATCGGAACGCATAAGAACTAGAAACGTCATTTTCTCAGGTCTAACGGTTTTTTTTTTCGCAAGAAAAACCTCTTTTCCGGGAAGGTTTGCTTCTCGTAGAAAGAATTCGCGTGGGGAAAAATTGCGTTGTCCATCTACGCTTTTAGCGTTTTTTAATCTCTTGGCGATTCCACCTTGCGTAGGGTAGGGGAGTGTTTAGGAAGAGACGGTAAGGCGGAACGGGGGACATGGGGTGGGAGAGGCATATACAGCTCTCTGAGGTAGCCCGTGGCTCGTGCTAATTCAGTCGAAGCGCGAACTCGGCCAGCAGATTGTTACGAATGACGATACTGATTAGAAGATTGCGCGCGGAATGTTTATCGTTGAGATCTAATAGAGGACGAATCGAACATTATTCTTATCGTTGAAGGTGGTTGACAAACGTCGTTCCGGCGTTCAAATGCCGCGGATTCGCCAATTGTATAATCGTTCGTCAAGGATATCGTAATCATTGAACCAATGTCCGAATCTGTTTACGTCGCGCAGTTAATGATAAATTTGCTGACATGCGTGCTACGTAGATCCGTTCCCAAAATACCTGAGTTTTTCTGACGTAGCGAAGCATGATGGAAGGGGTATCAGGTACCAGGAGAGACGTATAGGAAGCGAATTTTCTTGGCCACAATTCACGGACACGGAGCGTAGTCGCCGAGGCGTCTTTTGGCAATTCCGCAATTGGGACTGTGCATTGCACACAGTTGACCTTAACCCGCGATGTCTTCTCATTCAACGACGAACTTGGATGATATTCGTGTGCTTTGATTCTTGAAGAGAGAGATCCGTTCTACGAGTCTTGTAAAACAGGATGTGACGTAAACTACCGCGAAATCACGGCTGTTCCGCTTGTTCAATAAGCCGCGATTTCTCTATGTATATGTGTATGTGTGTCACCTGTCAAAGTCCTGACAGGAAATTAAGTCGGACAAAGATAGAACGAGTATTTCGACTTTCCAAGTTGTTTTCCATCGACTTTTTCCTCATCAAACTCTCATACACACAGAACTGTATGTGCGATTAAATCGAGACTTAAGCAAACGGACGTAAAAATGATTTCTTGTCCTCGGAATTATACATTGACCTCCCCGAGAAGTCACGAACAATAGAGGACAGAAGTGCGAAGTCCATGTACATTACATGCGATCGAGATACTTATGTAGATTGATGGCGGCACGTGGGCCGATTCATTGATACGTCAGAGTGGGTGGGTCAGTCTGGCCGACAAACTTGCGTGTTGTTTTTTTTTTCTTGTTTTGTTTTTTGGACGTAATCAATTTGGTGATGCCCGATGACGACGCTGATTACAGATCGTGAGTCTAAGGAGGCTCATCACAATAACTATACGGTGAGGACATCACCGGAGACGCGGGATCAGGCCGCGCAAACCACCGTACCTTATGAAGATTTTCGCGCCGAAAGGGCTGCGCAGGCGCTTGCGGTGAGCGTACACTACTTGGCTTTTGAGGTACGTGTTTATTATATATTCGTTGTTTGTCACTTGACATAAAAAAAAAATCTGCGCAAATTAATGGGAGCACTGTCTTTCAGCTGGATGCATTCGCTACTCCCCAATTGAAGAAGGATTTCGAGAAGTTGAAGATCGATTGCGAGAAGATGAAGAACGAACGATCGACCATGCTTTCAGAGGTCGACGGTTTACGCGCGAGATGTGTCAATATGGAAGAGAGATTCGAAGCAGAGAGGGAGGATCACAATAAAGATCTGGACCAGCTTCGCGACGAGTGTAAGTGTAATACAACAAACCTATTTATTTTACGTTTAGAAAGATTTAAAAAATCTTTCGCGGGCCGTATATATATTTTGAAAGCACGCGATGACGCAATGTTCGCGAATAAAAAAAGAAAAACTCTTCACGGCGTTTTGCGCCGCAAAACAGAAATTCGAGCGTGCATAAAGCATCAACTTAACAACAGTAGATATTATTCTCTGTGTTATTCACGTGGTGTAAACGAGTATAATCGTCCTAATGTCGGTGCACGAGTCATGCCTGCATAAAGTGGAACAATTGTTAATTAAAGTGAACGATTGAGCAGTGCCTACGCGTAACTCGAATCTTTGCGATTAGTCCTGCCGAATCCTGCCTCTCTTCTTTCTACTCTTTTCTTTTGTTAAAAAGATATATTTTGAACACTCGCTGCGCAAAAGGATTTTGTTCTTAATTTAGTTCTCACGTAACGTTCAACGTTTCAATGCCTGCTAATTATAGATTCAATGCGTGCTCTCCGTTTAGCTTTGTATATACTTTAGCTTTTCAACTTTAAGCGCTGATACCGCGACAAAATATATTTATATTAAATTATAAAATTGAAATAAAAAATGTAGAAAATCTTTTTTATTATTATTTAATTTATTTACTTATTAACAGGAAAATTCTTTTAATATTAGACATGCTAAACAGCAGACAATTTTCATTTGTTTAAGAAATAAATACATAAATCATTTCAAAAAATGAAATGAGACAAGAATATAACAAAAAAAGAAAAAAACATGCAAACAATATTGAATACACGAGGTGCAATTTAAAAGTTCTTAGATTGTTGCTGTACGGCTCAAAACGCTTGTAATATTGACGTCTATCGTTAAGAAAAGTATATTTATGATACATCAGTATGCAGCGTGCAATGTGCCGACTAGCAAAGTGATATGAGCATGTGTTTTTTTGTTACGTGCATTAAACGATTGGACTGCGGAAATTTGTGAAATGCTTGAAACAGTATTTGGGAAAAACTTGATACACACTTTTTGTTCGTGAAAATTTGTAATTTCAAAGCCATTTAAAAATTGCAGATGACATGTGTGTAACTTACGAAAATCCATGTAACAAATTAGTACTCTCTCAATAGCAAGTGGAAAAAATATACTACTAGTAGTAAAATAATCATTTATTAATAGAAATTAATTAAATTTTCGACATAAAACACGATAATTAACAATACTACTGTAATACATCAAAATTAAAAATGACAACATTCAAGTTAGCATTCTGGTTTTCCAGTGGAAGCTCATAGGGCGAAACAAGTTGCCGCGCTCGTCGAGACTCTGAAAGAGGAAAGGCGCAAGTACGATGTCAGACTGGAGGAAATCACAAGGGAACATCGCGCAACAATCGCGAAATTACGCGCCGAGCAGGTCAACGAGCTGGCTCGCAAGGAGGAGATGAGGAGATCCGTAGTTCACGATCAAGGCGCCGCGCTAATGGCGGAGATCGAGTCTTTAAGATCCGTGTTGGAGCTGAAAAGTCAGGAGAATGCGGCCCTTCGATCTGAACTCGACAGTTACAGACGCGACATCGAAGAGAAGGATGCGTTGCAGATACGGCTCGATATGGCAGAAGCGAGATGCGAAGATCTGAAGGCCCAGCTTCAACGGAAGGAGTCCTTCGAGCGGCAGGTCTCGCACGAAAACGAGATGCTTCACGAATCGATTCATCAAGTCTCGAAACATAATAAACGGCTGTCGCAGCGTAACGAAGAATTACAATGGAAGTTGCGAAACAAGAATGACTGGGTGAGCGTTCTTGCAAATCAATTGAATCCGCGACTAACCCGGTCCACGGGCGCGGAACAGATGGAACATAGTTTCTCGGCCGAAAAAAACGGCGCTCACTCGTCATCAATGATGAAGTTCATGGTCGAAAAAGGCGCCTCCGTCTCTTGGACGTTGGAAATCGATGATCTATCGAAAGGGTCGTCATCCGACTCACTCAGCACGAAAGCAGGTAGACCCACGGAGGGCGCAACGACAGTTTCTAGGCAAGGGTCGCTCAGATTGTCGAACAGAACACCCGCCATGGATACCAGAGCGAGATCGAAGAGTGTCTCAACTACGTGCGATTCAACGCGTACCGCGGCGGTGGATGAAGCTGCCGCATGGTCGCCGACATTCAGCTCGACGCCAGTCTCGCGACGACGTCCTAGGAAGGACCAATCGTCGCCCTGCTCCTCGTCATCTTCGTCGTCTTCCACATCGTCCGCGGCACCAACCGTGAATCCCGCAGTGGCCGCCGCGGTGGCGGCCGCTGCGGCCGCAGTGGACGAGTGCAGCATCGGTGGCGGTCAGAGGCCTCAGGAGGCCGGCGGCGAAGCGATGATCTCCGAGGAAACGTCGGCGTCCAGCAGCGAAGACGAGTCGTCCACCGGTAGCGATATCCCGCGTCTGGGAATACAGTTTGCTTGGGGCAAACCGATCAAGTAACACTCGAGCGAACAATTCGCGGCCTGCTACGCTTACCTGTCTACGCGTCCTTTCTCTCGCGTAACAAAGTTGTTTCGAATCGTACGGCCGCTATCTTTGTTCTTGCCTATAGAGTGGAGTTGAATTATTCATTTTCGTTACACGTGATCATTCCCTTTCATTCGTTTATATCGGATATATTACGTTTTGTATTGTATAACGCCGGTACCGCGCTTTCTTTCTTTCTTTTTTTTTTCTTTTTTTCTAACTAATATCCGATAACGAATTAGAGCGAGAAGAAAATAGCGTTTACGTTTTAAGCAAATGGGCCGTGCGATTAAACAATTCAATTGATTCCGGAGTATAATGTTATAAGTTAGTAAGATGTTTAAGAATGAATTCCACGACGTATTTTAACGTTACGACTGTATAAACTAGACTAGTACGATTGTTTCCGTGGTTTTTCAATTACGAAGACACATTTCACATCCTTCCCGACATATTTTGCAATTTAAAGCAGCGATTTATTGTCTGGATTTAAGACTAGGATCTTCGAAATCCGTTACGTAATGATTTCTTGATATATACAACGAAACTGTTTCGTTTACTGCAATCAAGGCAATCGTGCCTTCTTTTCGGGCAATCTTCGCCCCTGTAAAGTTCATGATGTTTAAAATCTCGTAGAATTTTTTTGTTTTTTGAACTTTAACAGGCATTGAAAAAGGAAGTTTAATGCCATTTCGGCTAACAATTTTTATTGCGATTCTCTCGAGAATTTTACAGTCCGATTATTTGGACATCTTTACATTTAAGTGAGTGAATTTTATAAGCGCTACTTCTTTTTTTGGTACAGAGACCATGTAATATTGCAGAAATTAAATATAAGAGCATGTGACAGAAGAGAGAAATATTTCACGTTCGCAAACCATACCGATTTCATACTTGTAGGTCAATCTTTTTTTTTTTTTTTCGGGTAATGCACATAATTGTTTTTTTCCCGTTTCATTACGTTTGCAAATTTATTAATTTACAAACTTGAGCAGATTAATATATTTTATTGCCAAAAATGCGCGAAATCGCGAATGACGTTTGTCTTTAACGCGCCCCTGTGTATAGCGATACAATTTGCGGACGGATTATATGGCAAATACCGCAAAAAAAAAAAAAAAACAGTGAAAACTGTTAGCGACAAACCAGCACGTTGTGACAAGAGTGTTAATTTCACAGTCCGTTCCACACATAGACGAGTAGTAGTCTAGATGTAAAGAAGAGAAACGCGTCGCGAGCGCCGGAAATACGGAAATCGAGTATTACTCATCACGAGAAAGTACGTTTTCTTTTCTCATTGTGTGCTGATAAGATCGATGTATTATATACTTCTCGAATAAATAAGTATCATCTATATAAATTGTAGCAATTTGAAAAGATTTCTGTTTGTCTTTGTCAATTGCTATAATTACCAAGAACTCGTACTTGAGATACCTCGACTATATATATTAATCGCTATTTTGTCTGGCATTCAAGAGTCGATATTTGATTTAACAAAAATGTATCGATAATCATTCTGAAAAATCTCTTGAATACGAGAATTTACAAGATTTTTTGATGAATAGAAAGTAGATACACATAAAATCGTAAAAGCGATTTTAAATTGCGATGTGATAATAGATTGATTCACTTAATCCAAATCGAAATAAGAGGAAATATAATTACTGTTATGATTCATGATGTCATTATTAATTAGATTACTCTTGTTGATTATACATCTGTGATGTCCTCTTTGTTCGAACATTAATAAAAGATTTTGTTATGCGAGTCCTCTTATACCTTCACATCTCTTCCTAATATTTAAAATTGGTATCTTTATCTTTTATGATTTCAATCGTTATTATTACAAAAGAGAATATAGATATATATAAAAAGAATATTATATAAATATTCATCTTAGAGGACAAAAATAATTTTTGAAATTTTGGAATATATATATTGTATTTTGATGGTATAATCGCGAATTGTACATATATTTCGTCTAGTTTTCTTATTCCGCGATATTTACGTTCGATGTTCTTCAAAAAAATCGTTGGTGTAAAACGGACCTGAGGGCCGCCGCGTGCTATTTTAATGCGTTCGCGAACCCTTCGTCGACCGCACCATCTATGATGGCCGAAGGTTTTCGATATTTCAGTTGTGCGGTTATACTTTAATTTATTGACAAAAATGTAATGGCTCTATTTTTAATTGGCCATGTTACCCCCGCGCACGGCATGATAATCACTTGACGCCCGCGTTTATGTTGCTAACGTTTTCTATAAATAACCGCGTGTGCTTCTTTTTTATTCAAGATCTCCACGCGATCTGACATCGACGCGAAGATGTCTTCTAAGAGGTATCCGATTGTATTTACTCTGCGTTTTTTTTCGGCGACGCACCGTCCGGTACTCCGTGCCGAATTATCTTTTTAGAGATTATTTATAGCAGCGACAGCAATGGATTTTTAGCGGCGAACGATTAGTCGCGAATCCGTGACAGTCCACTCAACTCTTTGTCTCTTTGTTAACCTGCAACGAAGATTATTCAAAATTATTTATCATTTTGAATAACCCTTTTCTTAAGATCTTTCATATGTTGAAATAATCTTGCTAAATTATGAACAAGTTTTTTCAATCCTAAACCGGAATAAAAAAACACACTGTCCACTTAATGGATGGATTAAATTCCTGAGATCTCCAAGTAATTCAGTTAAATCTTGTGCCAAAAATAAATCTCAAAAGTAAAATGAACAAAAATTCTTCCGCGACTTCTAGCAGAATCTGAGATGTGATATTTAAGTCTAAGAAATATATTTCTATATATTATTATATTATTATTATTATTATTATTATTCTTTTTAGTGAATTAAAAAAGTTATCCGAGGAAAGTCTGACGAGACAACCGGAAGAAGTGTTTGATATTATATGCAAGCTAGGAGAAGGGTAATTATAATAATATTTATGATGGAAGGGGTAAGATAAATCTTTCTATTATTTCTAAATATGTACTTCTTTACAGATCTTATGGATCAGTTTACAAAGCATTACATAAGGAGAGTGGGCAGGTGCTGGCAATCAAACAAGTACCTGTCGATACCGACTTGCAGGAAATTATTAAAGAAATATCAATTATGCAACAATGTGACTCTCCATATGTTGTTAAATATTATGGAAGTTATTTTAAGAATACAGATTTATGGGTAAATTGGTGCATCGTATTCTATTTCAAATAGATTGAATAAAAATGTGCTAATATATAATTTTAACATTTAGATTGTGATGGAATATTGCGGAGCTGGTTCTGTTAGTGATATCATGAGGTTAAGGAAGAAAACCCTTCAGGAAGATGAAATTGCAACTATCCTGAGCGATACTCTGAAAGGATTGGAATATCTTCACTTGAGAAGGAAAATTCACAGGGACATTAAGGCTGGAAATATTCTTCTTAATAATGAAGGCCATGCAAAATTGGCTGATTTTGGTGTAGCAGGTCAATTAACAGTAAGTTACAGGAGGAAATTTTTCATCAAATTAAAGAAGAAATCTATAATGAAATCAAATTTCTAATCTAAATGCTTACAGGATACTATGGCTAAACGTAACACAGTCATTGGTACACCATTTTGGATGGCACCAGAAGTAATACAGGAGATCGGTTACGATTGCGTGGCTGATATATGGTCTCTGGGAATAACAGCCTTAGAGATGGCCGAGGGCAAGCCGCCATACGGCGATATACATCCAATGAGAGCAATATTTATGATTCCGACTAAGCCACCACCTAGTTTTAGAGAACCTGATCAATGGAGTCCAGAATTTATCGACTTTGTCAGTGGGTGCCTTGTAAAAAATCCCGAAGAAAGAGCCACTGCGACCGAGCTTCTACAGCACGAATTCATAGGTAAATAAAAGATCAAAGAGATAGAATTTATATTATAACATCTTATTAATTAACATGTGATTGCAGGTAATGCTAAACAACCAAGTATTTTGAGTCAAATGATTGCTGAGGCTCATGAAATACGAGAGAAGCAAAGCGCGCATAGAGCTCATGTCATAAACAATGTGGCGATTAAAAGTCAGAATCAGACGGAAGATTCGGTAATTATTTAAGATTAGTTTATACAAAATTAATATATATGTACATATACATATATAATGACATATTCCTGTTGTAAGGATGAGGACGATTGCAGTGGAACTATGAAACCATTACCAGAGGATAGTAGGACTTTAGTGCCGAGCCATGATCTTCCAGACACGGGTACTTTAGTTTCGGCAATATTGGACTTGGGTACAATGGTTATCAATAGCGATACAGATACCGAAGCTACCATGAAGAGTTAGTAGCTCTTGATTATTAATCTTGATTATATCGAAAGAGATTCCAGTTTATAATAATAATACACGACTAATTTTAATGTTTCTTTCAGGACATAATACTGGTTCTGTGGAATCCGGCAAGAAATATCGGCCATTATTTTTAGATCATTTTGATAAGAAAGAAGCACCTGAAATTGGAAAGGTAATCTTTTTATACTTGATATGTATTTAAAACTATATTTAGGCATAATTACTCAGAAATATCAAATAATACTATTGCACAGGGTAATGGACAAATGTTGGGAGCACAAAATTCAGAGAATTCAAACAGATTGGAGCTTCAAAGTCCAACCGAATCTCAAAGGTTTCAAAGTCATCTGCAACTACAGTTACAGAATCAGATATCTCATCCTGTGCCAGAACAGCCTCATAACAACATATCAAAGTTCCAAAACGTCTTCTCAGAACGTGATTTCGAGTTTGTAAGTAAAACTTTTTCCTATTTCATTTATATAATAATTAATATTTATATGTTATTGATAACATAATCAACCCTAAGAGAACGAATCATTCTTCTCCATTTTGTAATAAGATTTAAATCGCATTCTTTCCACCAAATTTTATGGAGTAATGCCACTTTAGGCATTATAAAAAAAGAAAACTTGAATATATATATAGAGAAACAACCATATCCTGCAGCTGAAGTTTCTCTCCTACGAGGAACTGCAGCAACGAATGGCTAGTCTGGATGCAGAAATGGAACGGGAGATCGATGAGCTAAGAAAAAGGTATCAAACGAAGAGACAACCTATTCTCGATGCCATGGACACTAAACGGAAACGTCAACAGAATTTCTAACAGAGTTGGTTTTCTTCTCCATGCAAATAAGTGACAACAATGGGATAGATAAAGGATGTACAGTTGTATAAAATGGATAGATTTTATTCGCGTCATCCCTGGTTTCATTAAAGAGAAGAACATTGTTCTCACGCTCCGTGAACGTTTACCTCATAAATGGACAGAAACATGTAGCGATCGTTGAATGTTTCCTGTTTACTCGCAAATCACAATGTTGCTTTTCTTTATGAACCTGGGATATTATAGCTAGTAATAGCTAATAGCCTCACGTCATCAATGTAAATTATTTTACATGATTTAGGTGAAGAAACAATCACTATACTTAATTTTTGTATTATGTTTATATCTATACTGTTAAATATATCCTATTCTTATAGAAATATTATAAGACCCTTATAAGGTCGTTAGAAAATAAAAAAGAATGCAATAGGATTACAAGAGAAAGGCATCATGATTACAATCGTTTTTATCAAGAAAGAAATTTTATATTACATATGTGAAAATCGTATCGTCACATGCTAGCTAGTCATCTGCAATGCCATTTTACTCGGAATAGTGCGTTAAAAAGATCATTTGTGTGAAATGCATTCACGAAATGCACTTAAACGCCCAAGCATTTGAACGATTTTGAATGTGAATGTCCTATATATCTAATCATGACAATTTGAAATAAGCAAACAAGGCTGTAAGATTTAATTTACTTTTTATTCTACTGCCATAGATAGGCTCTCTCTCTCTCTCTCTCTCTTCTCGTTTGTATACTAATTCTAGTTTATATCAATTTTTTTTAAATAATCAGATTTATTTTTCGAATTGCAAGCACCATAACATGATCACATAATTCTAAAATAACATAGTATTCTTCGTGATATGCAGTGCCGTGGTAAAAATAATGCTGCATTATAATGAAATATATCATAAAGGAACTTACTAGTATTAGTCTTCCGTATTAGAAAGTATTCCCAGTATGCTCTAATTTAGTTTATTGTAATATGGAAATTGTTGAAACTGAAATTTATCAGATTCCACTCTAATAATAATGGTATTTTTAGAATCGTATAGTATAACGCCTTACAATAATCATTTTATATGTATAAAGTATAAAGCATTAAAATTATTCACTGCATATTTTTTTTATTATTAGTCGCAAAACGGATATATTTGTATGTGCCATTAATACATATATATGGCAAGTAACTGTAGTGGAGTAATTCCTTGCTGACGTTGGGCTATTTTGCACGTAGCGCGGAAATAGAATTATACTTAAATACTATAGCTAGAACTGACCTTAATTTTCTTTTCTAGAAGATAATAAGACAGAATAACAACATATTTTTGATATAGAAAATATGCACATTGTCAGCGAAATAAGGTCCGAGTTTGAGGCATATATTATCCATAATCTTGATCATGTAATACTAACGAGATTTCAAGCGAAAAATAATTAAATTGCTCCACAAACAACATTATACTCTAAATTATTTTATATGAAACACATGTATTATATACACATTAAAAATCTTTTCGAATTCTTTTTTAGATAATTTAAATACTCGTATATGTTCGATCTTTTTAATATGTATGTTAAAATCGTAATCATATTTTATTATATTCATTTTATGATCCAAATATACAATGCATCAGAATATGAAAGTAAAAAAAAAAAAAAAACAAATTTCATTCTTATATAAAATTATGAATTTGTAAAAGTTTACAAATACATGTCAATTTATAAATTTTATATTTTTACAATTCATGTTACTGTAAAATCCTCTTTATAACTTATACATTTCTTTAACTTATATCTGCTAACATTATGCACTATGTATTTTGGAATCGGACAACAAGAACAAAGAAGTTAAAGCAAAAGTATTACAAAGGAGCACACACATATAATGCATTTTCTATACGATTGTCAGTCATTTAGCTTTAGAGCAATCACTACTCTTCATACGGGGATTTATATTTACATATTTAATAGGACAATTTATATATATATATGTGTGTGTATATGTATGTATGTATGTATGTATGTATATATATATGTATATATATATGTGTTAATCAGGACAGTTTTATGACAACACTATGATTTTACATTCGTATATTGTGTATTGTACAATCTATTTACACATTTACAGTGTTTGGCTGAAATATAGCGACTGAAGGCAGAAAAATATGTTTTTTGAGTGAATGATTTAGCAGAAATAACTATAATCAGATAAATAATAGAAGATAATACACCACATATAGAATGATTGCTATTTGACACTTTAAAACGAGATATATTATTGATAGTTTTGTTTAAGATAATTATGAAAGCAAGTATTGATGTACTGCTTTTTAAATAAGTTTGTTTAACAATGATAAAACAATATGCAAAATATATATATATATATATATAAATTCTAATATTATATATTAATTCTATCATTAAGTACTTCATACAGAATATTACGCTTGTAATTCAAGCATAGTTTTGGCTCAAGTTAATTTTCAACTTGCATCAGATTGATTATTATTGTAATTGGACGGTATATAAAAGTATAATGAATATTTTATGTAAAGTTATCAATAAATATAAATGCATTTTTTAATCACATATTGATACAGAAGACACCAAATATAGTTCAAAGCATAGTTCAATAATTAATCAGCCTTGAGAGTCACTAATTGTTAATTTTAAATTGGAAACCGTTACACTGACTTGTAGGTATTACAAAATATATCTCTGGAAAGATTGTTTAGATAAGGCATACCCTGTTATTTTTTTTATCACTGCGCTTATGTTTCAATCTTCATTAAAAAATAATTAAGCTTATAAATCATCATCTCCTATCATACGAAAAACATTATTTTCCACAATATCAAAATCAGCTGTTGTGCACGTTGCAAGGGTTTTATCGACAACTGACTCATCCGATTTTTTTGATGTCACAGCCGACCATTTACTAGCGAGTTTCTTTATAATTGGTCCCGATTTAGACGAATGATTATTATTGGCACATTCTCGCAATGGCGATCCCATGGTGATACGACTCTGGCCGTCCCTTGTAATATATGTCCAAGATTTTCCAGATTCTACCTGCAAATATCATGTATTTAAGATTACAAGAATGGATTAAGCATTTGTATAAGCTGAAATGATTTATATAACAACCTGAATTCTGCTGCCCACTACACATTTTTGTAACAACTCGTCAATCATGGCTTGCAGACAAACAGACATTAAAATCGCTTGCTCCGAAACAATCGTAATCCATTGCAATTCGTTCCTAGCAATTAGATATTCGAAAGATAATTCCAGACTGCACTCGTTGTTATCCTCAGGATGGTCCATTCCCTAAATGAATTCATTAACAATTCATAATTTAATGAACCAACAAGTTTTCTCATTAAATTATTCATAATATACTTACATTTTGTATCGTAGTAATACGCCAACATCGCATTCGCGAAACTTTAAATATAATTTCGTGTTCTTTGGATGATAAAATGCGTAAATTTAATTCATTTCCACCTATAGCAAGTAATATTTTTGAACCATGTTGAGGATAATCACAATAGCATGGTGCAAATTGTATGTAGCCATAATATTTTAAATAACGAGCTATATTCAAGTACTGAAATAATAAACATGCACAATAAATCACTCAAAAATGTTATTGGTTTTTTTACAATAAACATACTTCTTTTCTGTTTCCGGATTTTTGCATGTTCTCTAAATGATACTGCACATCCTTATTAGTCAGTATCCACCCGCTGCGAATTTCTGCAGCTGTTTGGACATATAGTAAATTCAGAGTCACTGGATCATTCAATAACTCAAGATCGTACGTTGTATCCCAATAACTTTTTCTGAGAACAATTTTTGTACCCATAGAACTCATATATTTGTATGTTATAAAAGGTGACTCAAAATCTTGTAATTTCCGCAATACTGAAGACACAATACATATTTTAATAAAAAAAGAAAAGAAAGTATGTATATGTATTAATAGAATATCATAAAAACATACACTCACTTTTAATATTACCCGACAATTCATCTTGTATAATAATAAATAGGGCAAAATGGGAATGATATTTTTCTAGTAACTGTATATTTTCATATACTTTCTATAAAGAGAAAAAGAAAATGGAAGTATTTAAATAATTATCATATACCTAGAAATAATCATGTACCTAGAAAAAAAAATATTTTTATATATATATATAAATTATTAATGATAAAACATACCTTCAAAATTTCACCAGAATATTCTCTTGTGGAAACATTTAATGAGATTTTTGATCCATTCATGAGAAATATATCTAAAGTTTCAGTCTCAGTCTCAGACAAATCACCAACAGTTTCTTGTTGAGCATTTAATAAAAAGCCATTTAATATCTCAGAATTGTTTATGGCTACGTTTTGACCAATTGACTGAATATATTTTTCCAAAGCTAGCCGTCGCTCCTCTTGTTGATTAGGTGTCAAAGGAAAAAACTTCTTTGGAGGAAATATAGGCAAAGACATGTCAAGATCCTTAGAGAGTTGTACATGCAAATTATACAGCTGTTTATATCTCACAGTACAGTGAAATAATCCATTGATATGAATATTGTAACCCTAGAGAAAAGATGCCAAGTATTATACAAATAGTGAAATACACTATATACAATAAACAAAATATTTTATAAATATAATTACAACATATGCATTCCCAGCTCCTTCGGCAAATTCCTGAGTATCAGGTATAGAAAAGTGCATCTTGAAATAAGAGTTTAGCAAAAAATAAAGATATTGTCAAATCACATCATTTATAGCAAAATTCATTAACTTTGAAATATCTCCATCGGTACAGCAGCATCTGTGAAGATGAAACATTAACTATCTCGTCTTGCTGGAATAAAATCAACATTTATGTAATTTCCCAAATCGTCGTGAGTTACATCATTCATTACAGAAGAACGTTCCCGAACAGCGCCCAATTCAATTGTGAAATCGAGACGTCGAAATGTATGTCATTCCCTAAAAAGGATGGACTCAAAGACACGATCGCGACTCGGAAAAATTGTAGAAAGCGATGCCCTAATAATCACGGAACCATAGTAAGAATTACGGATATACATCTCCCCAATATTTGCGCCACTTGAAGATTTACTCACATATTGCCGTGAGACTTTCGTCGTTTGCGGGACCGCATACGTGACGGCAAACTTAATCGGCACACACCCACTCGCGCATTACGTTTCACGCGATTATTATTACTGACACGCATTTGAATCCCACGACGGATCGCGGCTGCTGCACCGCGAGCGAGATAACACATCACAGTTACTCACGCGACTGTAACGAACACGATTGGCGTGTCAACAGAGGAACGACCAATCACGCGTCCAACATGCGACACGCGGCCACGTGACGGCACGCGCAGATGACAATTCGCGTGCGCAACTGCGTTCGCGCAGATGCATGGTGATTTGATGGCTCCTACTGTGAAATAGAGTCCTAGGCCGGTATTCATAGTCCATTCTTATATCCAAGATCGTCTTAAGTGTGGTCTTGGGTCGTCTTAATTATAATCTAGGATTCTACTGTGAAAATAGTACTTGAAAGCAATTGATTGACCAATCAGGACAAAAAAGACAAAGATTTCTTCGAAACATTTGTAATGCCAAGTCCGACCATCTATTATTATTTACTTCAATGCACAATCAGCGATTCGATATGCCGCCATTATGCAAGTTCGATTTATGTTGATTCCCGCCTTCAAACAAGATTCGGTTGTTGAATCATCGTATTTGGATGATCATTAAACATTGATTTACTAATGTATCGGAACAAATCGGTGAAGGGATTTATATCCCCTTTAATTGCTCAATCCCGAACGAATGTCGAAGAAAGTAAGGTAAACGCGAGTCAACAAGAAGCAGCGAGCGATTCGAGAAAATCTCTTAGAAGTAACGCGCAGCTTTTAAGCATTTTCGAAAAAGGAAATATAGAGAATGAGGTCACTCACGATAACGTTGAAATAGAAAATAATGCCCCGAAGAAACAAGATGCCAGTGCATCGGTTCACGAGAAGAATACTTCAATTATTGATTTGCCGCAAACAAAACCGAAAATGCAAGTATATTAAAAATATATATTAAGCCATTAATTTTGATCTGTTTCTTTTACAAATAATAAATATTAATATCCCTTGTAGAATTTTCAATGTGATGTATGGCAGAGTAACTTCGAAAAAACACAAAACATGGGATAGCGACGGTTTCCTGGAAGTAACTGGGAAAAACGCAATTCTTAAGGTAATTAGTATATCAGTTGTAAATTTTATAACTCAGAAAGATACATGTTTTAATATTTTTGATAATAGGATTTATTTTATGGTAGGATTTGGATGGCAAAGTTATAGGAAGAAAAACAATCAATTCAAGTGATACAGTGGAAGAAGGTTCGATATTAAATATTGGAAATAAGCAAATTGAGGTAAAAGTGATTTGTGTATTAAATACTTATATTTATAAAGTATTATATATGTAAAAAATCTGATAAAATTTTTTAGATTAAAGATCAGATGTCACAAGAGTTATCTATATCAGAAGAGTATTACAAAGAAAGAATAGAAGAACAACCACAAAAAAAGTTTAAGGCATCTACTGGATATATATCTATTTTGCCAAAAAAAGAAGATGCTGATGCATCAGTTTACAAAAAGGAAGCATCTACTGTAAATTTATCTCCAGCAAACATATCAAAAATGTAAGTATTTTTGAAAAGTAAATATTAAAATAATTTAATTTTTAATTATTATGTGTACCAATAAATAAATATTAATAGCATCTTCAACGTAATGTATGGCCAAATAACTTCAAAGAAGTACAAAACATGGGATGGTGACGGTTTGCTGGAAGTAACTGGAGAAAGCGCAATTCTTAAGGTATAACTAAAGCAATTATAAATTTTTAACTTGAAAATTGTTTTTAATATTTTTGATATAATAGGATTTAGATGGGAAAGTTCTGGGAAAAAAAGCAATTAATCCGAGTAATGCAGTAGAAGGTTCCAGATTAATTATTGGAAATAAGCAAATTGAGGTAAGAGTCTATATCAATGTTTATCCATGCAATGTTATATGCAAAAATCTGACAAAGTTGATTTTAGATTATAGATCAAGTATCACAAGAGAAGCATTTTGAGGAAACTGTAGAAAAAGTGGTACAAGAAAAAATTGAAGCCTCAACAAATGCAATTACAAAAGGTTCTACATATTTATAAAAGAATGAAAAATTAAGTGCATTATAAACTCTCAGATATTAATATTTATTTATATTGAAGGACTAGTAATGAATTGTGAGCCCTTAGTGATGCCATATATGAGTTCTTCTGCATGTGTAAGCCATGAGGAGCAAGAAGTCTCAGTGGATTTCTGTTTAGTAGCAAAGCTTAGAGAACATCAGCGTTATGGAATTGTATTTCTTTATGAATGCTTAATGGGGCTAAGAGTGCCAGATTATTTTGGTGCAATTTTGGCAGATGAGATGGGCCTTGGCAAAACCTTACAATGTATTACATTAATTTGGACAATGTTAAAGAAGGGTCCATATGGCAAACCGATCGTGAGACGTGTGTTGATAATAACACCTCGCAGTTTGTGCAACAATTGGGACAAAGAATTCACAAAATGGTTAGGCAGTCACAGAATATCTCCATATGTTGTAGATGGAAAAAATAGACCTAAAGATTTTATCAAGCATCCCAAAAATTCAGTATTGATTATTAGCTATGAAATGCTCATCAAATGTTATATGGAAATTAGTAAGATTACCTTTGATTTACTTGTGTGCGATGAAGGCCACAGGCTGAAAAATAGCAGCATAAAAGCGGGAAAAGTAATCACCATTTGATTTACATATTTTTATAGAAGTGTAAATACATGTAGATTTATGCATCATTATGTGCATGTTTTTTAGCTGTTACGCGAGATTAATTGTAAAAATCGGATTATGTTAACC
This sequence comes from Formica exsecta, assembly GCF_003651465.1. Lineage (NCBI taxonomy): Eukaryota > Metazoa > Arthropoda > Insecta > Hymenoptera > Formicidae > Formica > Formica exsecta. Next base: position 1,298,895 of record NW_021849408.1, read on the forward strand.
GGTACTCCTATACAGAATGATTTGAAAGAATTTTATACATTAGTCGATTTTGTTAATCCTGGCATTCTTGGCTCTCCTCTCGAATATAAAAATTATTATGAAGATCTTATTGTTGCATCTCAATGCCCTAATGCTGATGAGAACGTCGTCAGTCTGGGATCTGAAAGAGCCACGGAATTACATGAGCGCACCAAATCTTTTATTTTGAGACGTACACAAAACATAATAAACAAATATCTGCCATGTAAATACGAAATAGTTTTGTTTTGCTCTTTAACCAGCGAGCAGATGGATTTGTATTCTCTTGTTACCGATGCTTGGTTCAACAAAATTTGTCTACAAGATAAAAGTCATACACATTTGTCTATTATTATTGCTCTTAAAAAAATTTGTAATCATCCAAATTTGTTCATAAATGACAAAGAGAATGAGCTATGCAAAACTTTGTCAAAGGCAATATGTACAATGCAATTGAAACAGGATAAGAATTTTATAAAATATTGTGGAAAGATCACAATTCTACAAGTATTGATGAGAAATTTGAAAAAAACCGACGAGAAATTAGTATTAGTTTCGTACTATACACAGACACTTGATCTTTTTGAAACTATATGTGGTATAGAGGAATTAAAATTCTTAAGATTGGATGGCACTACTTCATGTTCTACACGATCAAAAGTAATCGAGCAATTTAATACACGATCAGATAATAACAGTAAGTTCTACAAAAATTGTAATATATCTTGATAATAATTGAGCAGTTATTTCACCAAAATAATGTTTGCAGAAGTCCTCTTGCTAAGTGCCAAGGCAGGTGGTGTTGGTTTGAATTTACCTGGAGCATCCAGACTTGTGTTATTTGATTCTGATTGGAATCCCGCGTCTGATGTGCAAGCTATGGCAAGGATTTGGAGAGACGGACAAAAGAAGGATGTTTATATTTATAGGTTTGTAAGCATAAATAAATATCATAATGCCAATATATATCAATATATTATTTAATAAAAATATGCAATCCTGTATGTAAACAAAAATTTGTAGATTATTGACAACAGGTACAATAGAAGAAAAGATATACCAAAGGCAAATTAGCAAAGCTAGTCTGAGTGAGTCTGTAGTGGATCTGAATCATCTTGGATCTTTAAAATTGTCAACTGCAGAACTAAAGGTACTTTTATTTAAAAAAAAGAACTTTGGTGATATTTATCCAAAAGTCATTACTCGAAATATTTTCCCTTTCTTAGGATCTATTTACACTGACAACTGATACAGTTTCATTAACACACGATTTATTGAATTGCTCTTGCTCTGGTCAGGACAACGGACGTATATCGTCTTCTGAAGAATCAACAATGAACGATAATGAGACGGAAGATTATCAATTTATATCAGATGATAAACCATCTCAACAAAATTTAACTATAAATCAGCTTCGAGATTGGCGACATTATAAACAGCCAATTCCACTTGACATTATGCAGGTAATAAATTGTATAAATTATTAGAAACAAGTAAAAATTAAGTTCAAAACTTAGTGTTTATATATATATAAAAATATATAAATTTACAGGACATTATGTTAACAGAAGCAGGCGATTATATAACATTTATATTTAGAAATTCTACAATGCAACATACACAAACTAATTAAAGATTAAAAAATTATATTTTTATTATTAAATCAACTGAATAAGAAATTGATAAGTGAAAAATTATAATTATTATATTATCTAATTTTAATTGTTATTTTAAAGCTTATTTTTTCGTGATAAGAAATTTATAAATCTTTCGACTACATCAGGAGACCCAAACCGTTTTTCCAATTCTTTTATTTCTTCTGCATTAACTTTTAATAATATCTCCCTATTCCACCTACTCACCAATCGCTTTGTTGCCAATATTGACTGAAATTAGTAAATATATATTCTATTAGTTTCATTATTATGATTTTGCAGCATAAATAGTTTTGCAAAAAGCATTATAAGCAAGAATAATACCTCTGAAGAAAGTTTAGATATATTGTTCAAATAGTCCCACACTTCTTCAAGAGAGTCATGATTATATACTTTGCTAACCAATCCATATTTCTTAGCTTCTTGAGCATTCATTTTATAGCCCAGATACAACATATCTCCAGCCTAAATATATTTACATATATAATATTGAAATATTATTCTCTCTCTTTATCCTAGTATTTTTATAAAAAGAATAGTTGCACACATAATTTTAATAATAATTTGCAATGAAATATGTGTTATACTTTGGAAGATCCCAATAATCTGGGGAATGTATATGTAGAACATCCTTCAGCAACGAGACCCAAAGAACTAAATGGTGTTTGAAAATATGCCTACAATTATACATAATATAATATATTCAACAATAGTATAATAATATAATATATTCATATATATTCAAAAATCATATATCATATATTAACTTATCTAAAAAATTGTTTCAATATATTATGTCGAATGTAAGTTATTTAAATACCTTGTCTGAAGCATATACTATATCGAAGATCCCTAATATTGTGGATGCTATTCCTATTGCTGGTCCATTTACAATAGCTATCAAAAGTTTCGGATACATAATTATTGCATCAATAAAGTCCCTGCAATATATATTTATATGAATTTATTTGCTATATTTATAGGGATGTATTATATATAAATTTTCACATAATACTGCTCTTACTTCACTATCAAAATCGCATCCATTGTCATAGTAGTACCTATGTCATTGCCACTGCTAAAGAAATCTCCGTTTGCTGTCAACACAAATGTCAATACTTCATTGTTTTTGGCGGATTCGTTCAAAAGTATCGTTAACTCCTTGTACATCTGTGGATAAGAAATCAATGTGCAATTATTTATGTTATTTATACTTTATTATATGGTTTAGGAATTATATATATTTGTGTATACCGGAACCGAAAGTGCATTCTTCCTGGCAGGCTTATTGAGCACCACTTTTTGTATTCCATTATTCAAAGTGATCAAGATAAAGGAATCTGTATGCGCCATAATGAAAGAACTTATTTGGAACAATTAAAAATTTATAACCTCTTATTTTTATTCGATCACTACCAGTTTTCTTCCGTTAAAAATGTATAAGAATATAAAAAATATAATACGTCGTTTGGTATATCTTATAGATCGTTATTGGTCACTATAAAAAGATATCAGTCCAAAGATTGCTTTGAATGGATTGGAAAGTTGTACACACATTCATGGACTATGGACTATCGCTGTGCACACTTAACGTTTTTTTTAAAAGTCATTTATATGCATTACGATAACACACAAGGTCATCGGTGCCTAAGTAAAGGAAAAAAGAAATGGAAGTATAAAAAAAAAACCGGAAACTAACTACTCGGTTGAGGGCATGTTAAATACTCTCTTATAAAAAAATATATAATTATATAATTAGGGAAGAAATTGTTTATACACTTTATTTATATAGATGAAACGTTACACAACTTACAAACTAATGCCCTATTTGTCGCTAGTTATAAAGTATATTTCTAAAGAAAGCTCATGAAAAATATTCGGAGCTTATTGTTCTTTGTTTATTTATTTATATTTATTTATTATTTGTCTACTGGATAGTGTATGTTAGTACCAATAATAAAATCAGCCGAAAGTGTTATAATTTTATATACATTAGCGTGTAATTTTGTGTAATATATTAATACCATATTTACTCTAGGAGTACATATCACAGGATTTCCCAAACTTAAATTAGTTCACGGTCTAAAGTCGATCTTGCTATTTTTTGAGAAGCGACTTATAATTGCTTCATCACAACTATAACATAATTATATCGTAACTATAATAATACATATATTGAAAGAATATATTTCTGAAACTGTGCAAATATTTGCAATTATTCAATTATTTCACGATAATTTATATATTTTTTGTTAAGGATCTATGCCAAATTGCACTATAGTTTAGGGAATCCTGATTTATATATGTGGGTATAAATGATAATAGATAGGTTTTGACAATACAATGTGTAATCACAGACTACACTTTTGTGTCGCTATCTTCTAGATAATATAAACTACAAAAATTATTTTTTAGCAGCATTTCACCTTTAAATCGCACGCGAAATAGAAATTTAAATGCAGAATGTTCACAGCTGCCCCAAATACGTGAACTATTTAAGTCCTTCTTGGACGTATTTCGTTTGTATTCAAACAAGATTTATCTGAACATAATATAGGAGCGAAAGGATGGAAGTTTCGTCGACAAAAAAGCTGATGCGAAAAGCTCTTTGCCTCTCTAGTCTAACTTAATGTTATTTTAAATTTAACACAAAGTTATGTGTAAATTTATTACTATTGTCGCAGACTAAAATCGTAAAAATGAGTAAAACATAAATCATTTTCGTATTATGATCTTTCAATGATGTATTGCCACGTCAATGTGGATCTTATAAATAAATATAATTTTTGTATTTGTATTAATACATATATATATATATAGATGTTATAAATATGAAATCAAAATAAATTTTTTTGCCAGTAAATTATAGATGCATACTAAAAGGATTAAGAACCACATGGATTAATTTGTATTGCTACATGAACGCTTTGGTATACTAGACTATTGAAGTTTGAATATATAGATAATATATAAATTATAGAGATCGTAAATAAGTATATTCCTCTAAAAAGTATTTTTTTTTCCTATGTAGTACTGCATCTTTCCCATATTTCGGAAGATTTTTAATCATTTTCTACTTAATGTCTTTAAAGTTCATGTAACTTATGTAAAATTAAATAATTGCAAAATTGGAATAATTTCAGTATAATATACAATTAGATGCTGAAGGTAGCCATTAAAATATCAATGCATATTTAATTTGATCTATTACGGCTTCAGTACCTTCTCGATGAATTTCTTTATATCGCGCATTTCCTGTGAAAGCAATAAAAATTATGAAGAGAAAGCATAAATTACAATTGAGATTTGATAAATCTTCCTCGATCAAAGTTTTCTTACCTCCTCGGAAGATGTATGCATCATTCCCCTGTAAGTTTTAAATTCTGTCTGTGTCATGAATTGTTTCAGAAGAGATGCTGTCATTTGACCCCATCTATATGGCACTATTGGATCGCAGTCGCCGTGACATTGTAACAATGGAGTGTTTTTATTGCCTATCGCTTCCTGCAAATAATTCAATATTACAATTCTGTGTATAAATATTATGTATATGATGTTACATTTTATATTTACCGCTGGGAATTTTTGATGTAAAGGAAGCCATGCGGACAAAGCTACGATACCAGCTAAAGGCTCTGGGAATGTAAGGGCACTGTACATGGCTAGTGCTCCACCTTGACTAAATCCTCCAAGAACAATGCGTGTGGTAGGTATCCCAGCAGCAACCTCTTCTGCTATCAACGAGTGAACTGTTTCAGCAGCTTTACGTATACCTTCTTCATCTTCTGGGCCACTAGAGTCCAGAGATCGTAGATCAAACCTAAATTCACATATTTCATATATTTCAGTAATCATAAATAATATAATGATAAATAGTAACTTATTGTCTTTATTGAAAATATAATATTCTTAGCTCTTATAAGTTGTTAATTTTGAAATTACCAGGAAGGCATTCTAAACCCTGTATTTAGTGTCACTGGCATTGTAGGCCTGAAACAATTAGAGTAATTTTATTAAAATACTATTGATTATATTAATTTATAGCTTATACAATCATAATTTATTAAAAGATATTAGCAATCATACATACGCAGTAGGACAAATAACTTTGATATGAGGGGATCGTACAGCACCCATTGAACTAGCCCAGCCATGTCTAAAAATAATATATGTTAAATGTTAACAAAATTACATTGTTGTAGCGATATATACTCGTATATTACAACTGAAAACTTACCCTGTATCACCCAATCCATGGAAAAATATTAACTGAAACACATATATATTTCTTAGTACAGAGTAAAGCGATATAGTGTATATAGTTTCATTCAGAGAAATATCTTTAAATATATTTGAGATTTTAAACATTCTCTACCTATAAAACACGTCACTAATAGATACATATTTCATACATCATTCAAGGTAATCTCGGGAATGCAAAAGATTAGTGATAAGGTTTCGTTGCAAAAAAATTAGATTATTCCCGCTAATAATTTTCATATTTTACAGAGACGATCATCATAAAAGAAAAAAATTAAATAATTATGCCATTCATCGAGGAATATCAAGATAACGTTTAGTCAATGAGATAATCCTACGGAGGAAAGAGTCGCAATCGTAAGTACTATATACGCATCATATGGGAATAATTCACTTATGATCAATTAGAACCACCACTGTATAACCAAATAAACAGCCGTTATCCAAGATGATATCTACCGTTGCTGTGTGCTTAGTTGTGGCCGAAATTACGACTGGGCTCGTCATTTCCTGTAACTTTTTTTTTTGATGGCCTGGAACACAAATCCGAATAATTGTGTGTAACAATTCCGTAAAAATCGTAAATATAGAATAACGGAAGAAAGAGATACGATTCCTCTCTCTTCGCTCTACATTGAGTTCTCTATAGACGAGATAGAAGTGCGTTCGAAAATCCTATCCCGATAAAGAAATCTTTGCTCCTTTTGCCCTGATTGGTCAATTAAACGCTACTTTGTCGTACGGGTAGAATTTTCGAACGCACTCTAGGAAGGAATTTATGGAACAAGTGGATGGAGGGGAGAGTTGGCGTTATAAGCACATTTACATCATATACATTAAGTGCGACAATTTTTCTAGTTTTCCGTTGATTTTTAATTAACCTTGGTGATGTTTGACTCATCTTTGACGTAAGTTAAGAATCAAAGTTCGTATTATAAATTCAGGATTGGGTAGTAACTAGTTAAACATAGTTAAAAGTTAAGTTAAAAAGTTGAAAAATTAATAACTTAACTTAAAGAAAAATTAACTTACCCAGCCCTGCATAAATTGAAATTAAATTTCAATGCTAGAAATACGCATGAATAATCTCTCGATCTTTTTATGTAAATGATTGGAAAATAGCCTCGCACGCTTTTCTTGAGACACGAACCTTTAAACGGCAAATTGCCCATAGCTATATTTTTAACGATGTTGCGACGATTTATCGATTCCACAATGAATTTCGTAGAAATCTTTATCTCTTTGGCAATCGAGAGTGATTCACTAACATTTATTGATACTTGTCTAAAAAGTAATATTAGTCTTTTTAGATCTGCAAAATTATCTGTCTGTACGCATGTCAATTTGAAAGCAGTCCGTAATCGAAACTGAAAATTTCGATTTGTATGAAATCTGCGATCTATAAAAAATCGATCAGATAGATTTGCATAGTTCCATAAACGTAAAAAAACGATGAATTACATGACTCATTTAACGTAAAGATATATTATTGCATTCTCTATACATTATATATATATATATACGTCACGATCGTGACGTATCTTCCGCCCTCGAGGGCGGAAGATTCAAATCAACACTTGCTCAACAAAATTGAATTTATTCAGAAAACAAATTATCAAACTATTGTCTAATCGCATACAAACGCGTTTAGATTATAGTTGCTTATAATTACTATACATATATAAACAACTATATAGGATGTATCAAAAGAATATGTATAGTTTTGAACTTTAACGTAATGCACCGGATTTTAATGTATGCACACAATATGGCGAATGCGATTGCGATATGGACGATCTATTTTATAATTACGTTACACTTTCGCATCTATTGTTTTTCGTAACGTATGACAATGCACAATACCGTCTAAACATATTTTCGGTGTACACATACAGGTGTTTGATTGTTTGTAAAATTTATATAGTGATTGTCAATCCTTTGTTTATTAGTACAAGATGCGAAGCCTCGATAAACTATCCCCTCCTCTGCTCTCCTCTACACATATAAACTCCATCTTAATATAATAAATGGAAAAAATAACCTGTTCCCGTCAAGGTAAACGTTGCAGTAAATAGTAAATAATGCATTTTTTTCGTTATAATAGCGGCGGTTCAAATTAATTCATGTGTTTGTAGCATTCATTTTGTTTTGACTTCTCGATTTGCATCACCATTATAATACTTACGTTTGTATTTATGCGTTTATATGTTAGGTTATATGTATAGTGTAGATATAGAAAAAAAATATTCCTTTAACTGATAACAGTTCTTGAATTCATTGGCCCGTCAGATGATAAACTGTGATAACAGGAGTCATTTGTTTTTGACCTGCACAGTTAGCTCTGCCACAATCTTGCATAAGAATAATCACCGTTGAAGTATTTTAAGAACATCTGTTCTAATACACAGTTTAGGAGTTTATTATTAATATATTATATAAAAAGGAACTGTAAAATAACCGTGTGATATGACACCAAAAATAGTTGTTGTCGGGTCATGTATGATTGATTTTACTTGGTGAGTAAGGATATCTTGACAAAAATTTTAGTATTGCCTTATAGATAATTAACAGTACATCTACAATTACTAGTTACAATTCCATTATAATTTGATTATAGTTAACATTGTATTATAGTTGCACAGTACATAATACATATAATTAAAAATTATGCAAAAAAGAAATGTTTTTGATATTATATCAAAGTTTATATTAATCATTAATTTAATTAAACATACATTTTATATTATAATTATAAAAAGGTCAAAAAAATATATATACATATATAATATTTATCAATATATATAATGAATTATAATGCAATTATAATTAATAATTGTAGATGTATTGTTAATCATCTATAAGATAAATTATATATGATTATATAGATTTTACATTGTCTTCCTCTGTGAACATTATCATTATTATTTTCCAGTTTCTCCCCACGGTTGCCTAAACCTGGCGAAACAATAATTGGAACTAGATTTGAAAAGAAATATGGCGGTAAAGGTGGCAATCAATGTATGGCAGCTGCTAAACTCGGTGGATCTACAGCACTTATTGCTTCAGTACATATATGCATTTACTTTTTAGACAAAACGATCTATAATTTATTACTTTTGCATCTAATTTGATCTTTTAAAAATATTTAATATCATATTTATTTTTCTTAGTCAGTAATATTTAATAATATAATTTCTCTACAATTAGTCATATATATAATTCTTTTCACAAAATATGTAATATAGTATTATAGTTTTTTTATATCTTATCACACAGTTGGGTTTTGATACGTTTGCTCAGGAATACTTAGAAATTTTAAGAAAGGAAAATGTAGACATATCTCACGTCAAGATACAAAAAGATAAACATAGTGGTATTGCTCACATCACTGTCGCTGAAGATGGTATGTTCTGTAATATTGTTAAATATGTTAGATTCTTTTAGAACGTTTAATTTTTTGAAAATTAAAATTATAAATGTTTGATAATTTCAAGATTAATCGCAGAAAATCTGAACGAGTAGTAGCATTAATTAAACTTCTCGTTAAAATAATCCCTGGTACTTTCGTTGCCGAAATAATCTCGGTGCCATTCGAATAATGTTCACAGGGGAGAACAGTATCGTTATCGTGTTAGGTGCAAATGAATCCTTAACTCCGGAATACGCGGATTCTGCTGTTGATGTGATTAAGAGCGCTAGCGTTTTATTATGCCAATTCGAAATTCCGCTGGAAACCACGCTGCATGCATTAAAATTGCATCGGGGTCACGGTTTGTTTCTTTTTTATTCTTTTCTTATAAATGTTAATATATCTATATCTCTGAGCCAAACTATTGTAAGTCCTAAAAAAAAGCGAGCGTGTAAAACATTACTGTATATACAATTGCATAATTATTGTATTAAAACTTGTACACTTGAAATAGTTATAGAGTTAAACTTAAAATGCATTATCTTTCAAGTGCAACTTCCGCTTCCTGTAAAAGATAGACATATTGTTTCAATTTGCGATATCGCGGCTCTGAGCTACGGATAAATGTTTTTACATAAGCGTAATATGATAGGACTTTCGATTGTCAACGGAGCGCCCGTGCTGGAAAATTTTGATCCGGAAATCCTGAATCTATGCGATATTTTCTGTGTCAATGAGACTGAGGTACGTTGAAAATGAACAATTGGTATTAATCTCGATCAGAAGACGATCTTTTAACAACGCGTGCCGCGTAAGAATTAATTGAATGTAATATGTGACGCGTGAAAAAGGAGCATCGTTACGTTTTTGCAGGCGGAAGTTATGACGGGCATTCAACCCGCAGACTTGTCAAATGTACAGGAAGTCGCGGATAAGCTTCTGGCTAAGGGATGCAATGCGATTATCCTTACTCTCGGGCCACTAGGGGCTGTGTATGCGTCGAAAACGAATAGAAACGTCACGCGGATTCCTGTCACCGAGGTCCACCCGGTAGATACTACCGTACGTATCGCGTATACACAGTGTCGCAGAATTATCATAGTCGCGAAGATCTTACATGCAAATCTAGAATTCATTAGGTTCAACGAAATTCGAGATTTCTTTAAGGAATATTTTTTAAATATAATAATTTGCTAGAGTGGAAAGCGTGCGATGTTTCTGGGACACTTGCTATAAGTACGTCTCGCGTATCTTTCTATTCTTCCGTTTGTTCGATCTGTACTTCCTGTTTATACAAATCATGTGAATTGACATTCAATTCTTGATTGCTTTTAATATTATGAGATCATACAGTTAAAAGGTGAAAGCGTGTAACGACACGCTTCCGTTCTTTTTTGAGCCAATAACCGGTCAATTTCTAAAGTTAATCTAACCGCTGATTCACTTTAGTGATTCACTTAAATGTACACGCATTTAAGATGGAATTGCGTCCAGCCAGCTAAGTGTAATCGTATGCGATAGGGTGCTGGGGATGCATTTTTGGGCGCGCTGGCATATTTTAAGGCTTACCATCCGCAGCTATCAATGGACGAATGTATCAGAAGATCTTGCGTAGTCGCCACGCAATCCGTCCTTAAATTCGGTACACACGCAAGTTTCCCAACGAGAAGCGATCTCTCGATAGATTTATTCACGTAAATGAAAGTGAAGAGAGTGTAAACTATAAAGTGTTTTAACGTGTAGAGACTTTATATTTTATCCCTTTGAAAACTCTTCTTAAATATAAGATGTTTTGGAGGAATAAAGTAATTGATAAAAAATACATTGTGCGTATAAAAAGTTTACATATATATTCCAGATCCCAAAATCCGGAATACTTAAAAATAGCGTCAATTACATCATAATGCAGAATTAATGAAGCGAATTAAATCGATGGCATTAAAATTAAGAGAATGTCTTTCGTAGAATCGAAAGGCGAATTACCCTATATACATGTCTTATTTGTTCAATAATATATATACAGGAAATAAATCTCTTTCAATCGTTTGGAAAACCGGTTCATCGTTGAACTCCTCTGCGTAATTTTTTGCAATATCGGCGGCGAATATAGCAATTTTTTTGCAGTCGTCGCGAATGGAGGATTCATGCACAAGAATTCGGAGATATGATTAAACAAACAACAACAACATTAGCATAATGTAAACATGTTGCAGGGCAAAATTTTACATCAGTCTTACAAAAAGTGAGCACAAGTTTAGAAGAAGCTTATATCTATTTCTAAAAATTAAATTTCTAATCTGCAAATTGTCGAGGATCAGCTTTATATTATATACATACTTTTCTTGCTCTCTCAAGGTATTTCCATACCGGTACCATCTGGCGTTATAAATAAATGCCGAAAACAGAATATAAAAAAGATTTAATGCATCTTGATTTAATAACTTTAATATATATCTTTTAATTTTTTTGGATGATCTAGAGAGCTTTCCGTAAAAAATTTAATAAAATAACAACACACCCACACACACACACACACACACACACAATTAAAAAAATATATAAAAATGGATTAAGAGAAATAAAGGTAGAAAAAAAATCATAAAAAAATAATAAATGAATAAAGAAATAGATATAAATTTGATACTTTGCAGGATATTTCCAAAGGTCAGGAAATGTATTTTAAACCACATATTATATGTGACGATTATAAAATCTAATCTTAATGTTACACGCTTCTACGCATAACGAATGAATTAAGATCGTATACTTAAAATTTTAAGCGTTTTTCTGTATCTAAATATATCCGCACGCGTGCATACACACATACATACACATTTGATGAAAAAGATAACGGTAATAGTAGAAGTTAGAATAAAGAAAGCGTTTTCAGGAGCACTTTCACACGATACACGTGTTCTCTGTCGCGTTCTAAAAAGAAAAGAAAAAAGCAGGCACGTCTGGAAACCCCGTGAGTGCCTGATGATTCTACCTCAACTGGTTCACGCGAACGTGCAAGCAGAAAGCCCGGCACGGTATTACTCAAGAGAGGGAGAGTGATGGAAGGGGCAAGCATGTTTGCGTAAATGCCATTTCAAATACTTTCGCGTGAAGGTGGCAACTTTTTATGTTTTTGGCGGCGATGATGATGGATGCGTGGCACTTTCCGGCGTTTAAAATGCCGGTCCGGTGGTTCGAAATTTTTATCGACGCGCGAATAATAGGGTTCGAAATTCCATCCGCGGCAAAATCAGCAGATTGGGTTCCTCAGGTACTTGACTTTCCACGAACATGTCTCATCGTGTAATCCGACGAAGTACATCGAGTTTCGGAGAACGACGACGGTAATCGATTAACTGGGAATTCTTTCCCATGAAAGAGTAATCGCACGGTCTCAGGTCGGTCAGGTGCGAACGTCAATGCGGAAAAATTGTGTCGCGCGTAAACGTCAAAAGGGAAAGGCATTGCGTTACTTTCGAAGTAAAAACTTCCTTGGAGCCTGCGGTGCATACAGCGTAATCGTCATCGTCGTCATCACCATCGTCATCACCATCGTCGTCAACAGACAGAGAGGATAGTTGCCGGGCATTCTGCCCGATGATGGATTTCCGCGAAGTACGAGACAATCAGTCTCGTCTTTCCGCTAGAAGTGGACGCCAAGCTGATGACGTCGACATCCGAGGCGAATAGCGATGTCATGTTAAGGGAACCGGTGATGGTGGTGGCGGTGATCCGTCGAAAGGAAACGAAGAGCTCATGACGTCAAAAAGAAGGAGGGCGCGTATGAAGAAGAAGAAGATGAAGAAAAAGCCGCCGCGTCGCGCTAATGAAGATTCTCCTCTCCGGGGCCCCGATCCCGATATCGAGGGGCTGCGGACAAGACGCGGACAAAGGAGAGGGGGCGATTAGTCACACGTCTTCGCGTGCATCGGCACGCGTAAGCCCCCCCCGTTAAAGTGGGGCAACACTACCCATGTGCGCGTTCGCGGGCAGGATAAAAAATCCTTCGGGGATCAGGGAATACTCAGTTTTGAGCAAACCATTAAGCGAGACGAAGCCGAAGACGAACGAGAAACGGAAGACGGTGTCCCTCGGCTTGCAAGTCCTAACAATCCGATTGTATCGTCTGATCTCGCCAAGTCCGTTGGGAAGATCCAGAAAACCGTCAGGGGCTGTATTGTGCTGGTCAGTGTCGCACTGGCCGAGCTTCGACTGGCGAACCAGTATCGGCAAACAGTCAGACTGTAAAACAGCTAGTTCGTCGAAATATTTTGGACTTACGTCACAGGATTCGTCAAACAACTGGTCGAAATTGAACATTCGTAATCAGATATTGACGCATCGCGTATTCGCATCTTCTAATATCTCGCGCTGAGACACGCGTCGTCTCGATCTTATCGAATCTCAAAGAAAACTCGATAGAGATCGAATTGTTTGTAGAGAAACCATCCTCGTAAAATCAAACATCTGAGGAAGCGCGAGAATTGACTTTGAATTGTGATCCCTCAATTTCGATATCTTCATCGCGATTGCGTAAGCGATTCGGCAGAGACCGCTCGAAAGTGCCTGAACTGAAGGCGCCAACGACGCTGTTAACAGAGAAGAAGCCGCTAATAAAGCGATTGCATCAGCGATAAAGACTGCCGACCTCTGCAAGAATCTAATTTTCGAACGAGTTTCAAATCGACATAATGGCAGTATTCGGCATCAGATTGTGCCTGCCTGTTTTTTTCGCCTGTGTTGTCAGCATGTCAATCGTCCAAGGCCGGAATCTGAGACGACGACACAACCATCATTCTCATTCGGATTATTATCCGAATTTCGAGGAATCGATGCCGCGCGATTTGTCGAGACGCTTGGAGGACGATCTGGAGTACCAGCAGGATCTCTACAGGAGACAGATGGAAAGGCGTGACTCGTCCCGAGTTCTCGATCGTTCCGCGAAATATGAGGAGCGTATACCGTCGTCTCATCGATACAAACATGTGTACGATCCAAAGAATTATGCCGAGTCCTTACAGCGAAAGGATGAAATACGCAGGCAAGAGGACATTATCGAGGATGCCTCGACGAAGTTTGTCGTCCGCGGGAAACGTCACAACGGACATAGCGGCACGGTGAACTATCAGATTTTTAGCGCCCAGGACAAGTGGGATCTGGAGCAGCAGATCAAACAGCACACCAGCACAAACAGCGGTCTTCGTGCGTCTTTCGAGCTAGAGGTGAAGGAGGCGCAGAACAGCTCAATCTGCAACTACACCGTGGAGTCGATACCCGATATCCGGGGCACCCGGACGCCGAAGAACCTCCAGCACGTCAAGTGCAATCACGCCGGTAGCAGCTGCCAGAACACCGGCACCTACTGCTGCATACAGACATACAGCTACATCGATGTGTCATATGGCAACGGTGAAAACAGAGAGAAGATGAAGATGAAGATCTACGTGGGTTGCGTGTGCGCCCGTCGAGAGCTCAACGCTCTAGTGACTGAATCAGTATTACCCATCGACGATTGATATCGACGAGAATGAAGATTCGCTACGGTGACGATGTGATAAGGCGCGGCTATCTCTTCAAGTTGAATCAAATAGAACGCGTCCTCGAATAAGAGAGACATTCCGTTGTCGTGGTCTACAATCCGTAAATGAACGGATATCTTTTTTTTTTCCTTTTTTTTTCTATTTTTGCCTAGAAACTCATTTGAACATTGCTTCTAGTGACGCGCGAGTACCGGGAATTTAACAGATTTATTCAATGTTGACGTTCGAACGATAGGAGAAGTATCGTATGGCGTAACGCCGTGCAGCCTCATCTAAGATAGGAAAATCTAAGAAATCGCTATCGCGTGCATTTAATATTTATAGATTCTCTTGGCTTTCGCGGTGTTGTTGCCAAACAATGTGATAAAACACGTATTCGATTCATAACGTAATCGCTCAGGTAGTGTTAAATCCGGTCGCACGTGTACGTATCACGTATCCGAATGCAATTATCATCGCGCATTCATCACGTGCGCCGTTTAGATAGATAATGATTACGAAGTGAATCACAAATGCCCATCGCGATTGACGCACATTATCTGTTTATCGTATACACCATATCATCTATTTATTCTCGCCAGCATCTATTTATTTATTTATATTTATTTATTTATTTATTTAAGTATTTATCTATCTATATGTATGTATTTATTTTTTGCGAATACGATGTGCATTGTACAAAGACTTTTTTGCGATGTATCGAAAATAATCTGATTTATTTCGCGCCGGAAGTAGGAGGAAACATAGCGAGATAATTTCCAACGACATAATATGTATAATTGGAATTTACATACTCGGCATAATTAGCTTACATGATAATAAGATAATGCGACCAATATTTTTATAGTATATATCGATCAAAATATGTAAGTGTTGGAACTTTGTAATTTTTCTATGCAATCTTAGATAATATTTTTGCAGCCTTTTATATACATTTTATATGCACTATTAATATATATACATTATTATATATATTAATATATATATTAATATGTATTTTTGTGTTTCAATAAGAAATATGAACAGTCTAAAATACCGAGCATCGGTATTAACTATAAGCATGCATTTACAAATTTAACGTACGTATTAAATTTAACGCGTACTTTTCTACTTCTATAGAATCGATAGAAGAGGAGACAAACAGTATTAAAAAATAAAACTATGTTTCCCTAATTTTGTATTTTTCTTGTGCTTTTCATAGATGATCTTCCTATCATTCATCCAAAAATTCTGAAAAAATATCTAAAACTATAATCCTTTAATTCCTCGAAAGTGCAACATAAGAATTCCTTATGACTTTATTTCTGTTATACCAAGTTATCTGAAGCTTTGAAAATATATTAATCTTTGCAATTTTCGAAATTAAACATTTGGCGACAAGATTTAAAAAGGAATATTTATTTTAGAAAGAAATAATTGAAAAATTCTTAATGACTTGTGAAAGTACAAGGAAAAAAGAGATGTTTCGTAATATTTTTCGTATACATAGTCTAATTTTGCAATCTTTTTTTAATTTTATATTTTGTTATCCTTTTTTCAGGTATTTGTTATATAAAACAGATACAACATGTATTGTATACAAAAATGAGTCATGTAGTTTTGTGACCACAAGTTTCAAGCTAGTCGACCGCGATTGTCTCTCCAAATGCCTCTTCGCGATGATTGATTCGGTCTCTCCTCGTAAGCGGTCGGATTCGCCGCATCTTCCACGAAGACGTTTGCCGCAGGCAGAGCTGTCTTTCTCGCGGCATCAGGAAGCCAGACAGCAGCGATCGGTCTGTGATGAATACATACATACCTACTCCTTATGCAGGTGGAATCCTCAATGTTGCTTCACACCCGGCAGCTCTGACGTACATCGGACTGTGATGTCGTTGCACGGTGATTCATGATAAATTCCTCATATATATGCATCTTTCGACGGGGGACTTCCCTAAGTGGACCGCGCAAGTTTGGGGCCCCTGCGGCTTTTATTGAACACCATCGCAATGCAGGCAAAGGAGAGAGATAAAGGGAACGCGGAGGACCAAGGGAGAGGAAGTACCTGTCTCCTAGCGTGTAAAGGAAGAGGAGAGGTAGCTCACTAACGGAAGACGCACGATTTGAGATATTGCAAAAATTTCCGATGTGTCATCGTGTGGAAATGCTGAATTTTAACAGAAATCTTCCCGCATCTCTCCTCTCAGCAGCCGGCTGATATTTTGTGCGAGGATATCGTAGAGACGACGACGACAACGACGACGACACAGTGGGAGGAGAAAAAAAAGGTAAAACTGCAAAGAGACGAAATATAGCGGCCGAGAAAGACAAATGAATTTACGCGAGTTTAACCCGAGCAAGCGCAAGGGCAAATAGATTTGCAGATAAAAATAGTATTCTATTTTTTTTTTATTCTTAGCAAATGTCCAAACATTATATCGTGTCGGTAAATTTATATCTCCAATCCGTAGCGGTCCAAGTTGCAATTTGATGCAACTTTGTTTGAACGTGCAGGAGGGAATGCTCGCGCGGTGTAGAGTTTGCGAGTTTGTCTAAGGTGCCGTTAACCTTTAGTAACCTGTTATTTCATGTCTAGTATCGTCTCGCGTGTTTAGACGTAAGTACCGAAATTAATCACCATTATCAGCCTTATAATTTGAACACGTACGACGGCGTTATTTAACTCGGATTTCGATTTTTATGCAAAAACAACTTTGTAAAAATAGCTGAACTGTAAAGAATTTATAGAATTTTATTATCTGATTTTATACACGAATTCTCATTAATTTAACACGATCTTTAAATTTGTAAAATTTGCGTAAACCTATAAAATAAAAATTTTATGGTCTCGCGCGCTGATGGTGGACGTAGTTTTATATCGACAAGGATATATTTACAGGAATATATTTACGTATACTTGAAGTATAACGATCGGCTTACGGCGACGCCGACGGTACATTTTACACTTTAGCAAGATAATGAAGTGTAATCCTATATTTTCTTCGCAAGAATAGGAACGGTTTTTTGCGAGCTTTTTGCGCGAGCGAACTTTTCCACGGTGTAAGCGGCAGTTAACAATGGCCGATCTCTTTTTCCTTTCGCCGCGCAAATTAATGAGCATAGGAAATATCAAATTTTTCGAGAACACACTGTGATTTTAATAATAAATCTTTGATTATACTGGGATGAGAACACATTTGTCTCCAGACAGACGATTCGTAAAACGCCCCGCATACGATTCACATAAGAAGAAAAAAATATTCTATCGAAAGTGACATTATTTACGATAAAATTCTTGGAGAGGGTCGACCACAGGTTTACATTTGTCCCGAGATAATTTTGGCTATTCTATTTTTGCCCCAGACGCTTTTAAAAGTGCAAATTTTAATATTAAACACGTCACGCACGCATCACACGCGCGCCGTGTTTTATTGAAAGCCAATAAAAAGACATTATATTTACTACTTTTTGTACGTCCGCCTGATCTCGGGCGTGATGCGCCTAAAATTGACATATAATGTAATTTTAATATTTCTCTCCTTATATGTGTTCGGAATTTCGGAATCGAAAAAGTTGCCGGTACAGCCGGTTATTCGAGCGAGTCGCATTATACGAAAGACGATCCTTTAAGATCTAGCCACCAACGGGCACGTTTCTCTGCATCAGCAATCGTCAAAGTCACTATACTGTCGTCCACTGACATTTGCGTGGGACGACAGTTGCGTGGAACCGAGTTAGCGAGATGTTAACAGGTGATAAGGTATTCCGAGGGATGTCCCGCAGTCTCTTTTCATTTACATGCTAAAGTCAGTGCGAAGGCCACCGCGAGCTCGTGGAAAAGTATTACACACACCACAAGTAGGCCTCTACGCAATACGCGGGTAATAACAGTTTTTACACGCGATAACGAAAGTTGTTGACTTTGCTTACAACATATCGATAAGCGCTATAAGCGTCAAGTAATATATATTAAGGGGATTAATTTTTTTATTTAAAATCTAAAGAGTAATAAAAAATCTTCTTTACTGGTGTACAAATATGGGAAATAAACGATAAAAAGAGTTATTATATAACGAAACTTGGCGAAGAATTAGCTGCTGTTGAAATGAATTAACGGGTAATTAAATTATAGAAGATATTACCAAAATAGTTTGACGGTATCGATGAGAAATATTACACAACTGCATTCTTGGGCAAAAATATTTTGCGACTATCTTTCGCCTGTTATAGACTAGAAAAAAAAAAGACTGAAAAAATTGCACATATAAAAAGTGTATTGTTTTGAAAACTAGTGTGTTTCGCACGTTTTTACTTTTTTGGAAGAAAGTGTTTGGACAAGCTATACGAGAATATAACGAAAACTATATATTTTTGACACAATATTTCATTGATTACTAAACGTAATTTAAATGGTAATTTATATCGCGTTATGTTAGAGTCAAACTTTACATTCCTGTCTTCTTGTCTAAATACATTTTTGTGACTGTAAGTGCTATGAAAATTTACAGTTGGACAGTTACAAGATTCCTTTTCACCGTCAAATAAAAATAATTTTATTGGAATATATAAAATGCTTATATCGCACTATATCTCTTCTCTTATACGCTAATAAACAAGCTCCGCTTTTTCAAAGAATCTTGTAAAAAAATTCTGAATTTAATTTTATTTAGAAGCCAGAATTAATTTGTCGGAACATCTTGCTTAATTTCGTAGCGTGGAAACAAGAAGGACAAGAAGTAGGGCCGCACACACTTTCATGTCGTTTTTAATTTCCTTACAAATACATGCATTCCTTCGCGTTTGGACGGAGAACGGTGTTTTTGATATTAATTCTTTAGCCGACGTTACACGTGTCGCGCCCGGGCTTACAGTGGCACGTACGGCAGTGGGATTTAATTTCGCATTTTTTGTTATTGCTCGTACAGCAGAAGTAACATTCTTTTTCTCTAGTCTCGTTGTTTCCTGCGTTGTTTTGACCGTTTCAATTAACATCGCGGCTCCTCATGCTCGCTCTAATACGGAACAAAATATTACATGCTTGACGTCAAACGGCCGAAATTATGACAATTTTTTCCGATATTTATTGATGTTATGAAAGCGAAAGTAGAATGCAGGAATATACAGTTGACGTCAATGGCAAAGAAATTGAACGAGACCAGTTAAATAGCAGGGTAAAGGTATCGGCTGACGTCAAGAAATTGAAATTTAAAAATCGAATAAAAAGTCTAAATTGAATAAGAAGTTTTTGAGATCGGGATAATACGTATGTGCGTATGATGTGCCTGTGTAAAGTATCGCAAAATATCGCGATTGTTGCCGAGTTAAACTTTTACAGAGAGAGAGTCAGTCGGGAAAATTTTTAACTGACATAACATTCTACAACGTATAAGTGGTCGTTCATTATAAAGGCAAACTTTATCGATCATTTTAATATTATTGTCGATTTTTGTAAAATACGGAATTTTCAAAATTTATCAAAATAAAATCATAATCTTATATATGTTTGAGAAAATTAGATTTAAATCTTTTATATATATATATATATATATATGAAAAAAAGAAGTAAATATAATAGAGAAGAAAGTGAAGCAACTTTTCCAAAACATCCATCCTACCTGTTTTAGAGTTGAACGACCCGAATATGCATTTTGCTTCCGAATCTGATCTTCAAACTTGTTTGTAGGGGGGATGAGCATCGATGATTTAAGAGTCACGACAATAACGCGGATCATCGACAAATCGACGGCACAAGAATCGAGCCAGAATCAGCGGGCGACGCGATGGACACGGAGCTCTTTTTTCCCAAGCAACGATACAGAGGCTACAGAGGGTCGCGACCCAGGCAAAGCTCAGTAGGACGTAATCGGCTGAAGGGATTTCGTATTTATCGTGTACATCCAAACCCTCCCTGACGAGCGCGCGTATTTCGTTCCATGCACGAAGCTTCATAGATATATGGGAGGTGTGCATGTATGTTCGTGGAACGTCCACGTGTGTGTGCCTGTGGAAGGAAACTCGGCGCGGAAATCGGAGAGAGGAAGAGAGAGAGAGAGAGAGGGTGAGGTACGTATTTCGAAGACTATCAATCATTGGTAACCTGTAAAGGATCTAATTATCCTGGAGCTGACTGGGCTCCGTTCGCTGCACCCACCGCTCGTCTTGTCCACCCCCGTTGGTGGTGGCGCCTCTACCCTCCCCCCCTTCCCCCTGTCCGAATGCCCGTCCCCAACCCCTTCACCCCTTACGGGAGGCACCTCTTTTTCGCTCTAGCAACCACCCTTTTCCACAGGAGAGGAAGGCGAACGAAGACAGAACGGCGGCGAAGGAAGAAGTGAGGGGTTGGATGAGGAGAGGGGAGGAAAAAGAGAGAAACCGAGAGAGAGAGAAAGAGCAAAAGCGCAAAGAGCGAGAAAGAAAGAAAGAGAGAGAAAAAGAGAGGTGGCGGGTGTCGGTGCGCCGCCTTTTTTTCGTACACGCCAGCCCCATGTCTGCCGGCATGAGTGCGCGTGCACATGTACGTGTGTCTGCTCGTGCATGTGGGGCAGGTGTATAATAGTGAGTGCGGGTAGTTGGTTAGGTGGCCCGGTCGATATATCAGGGCTCCGCTGCAGCTGTCTGTCAGGCTCGCGAACTCGGCGCTAGACGACGGGCTCGGGGTCTAGAGAAAAAAGCGACCGGCTCGTTTCTTCCCTCTTTTTCTCTCTCTTTCGAACCCCCGCCCTCCCCCTTTTCTCTCTCTCTCTCTCTCTCTCTCTTTGTCCTGCGTTCTCATCCTCAACCCTTCTCTCGCTTGGCCTTTTTCCTTCTCTTTTTCTCTCTCCTTTTCTTTCTTCTCCCTTCAACCCTTGCTATTCCTCTCTTTTTCGCTGCTTCTGGGTAATTTTTCATCGTTGCAGCGGACGCGACAGAAGCGCCGCGACGGCGGAGGCGGCGTTGCCTCGGATACGTATACCAAGACGCGAAAGAGTGCGCGCGCGAGACCGCACGGGGATGATGGGGGTGCACCGATACATGCGATCCCGCGGGCGTACAGTGCGCACGATTGTCGGATATATCGCGCCGTGACGCTCTGAAAAATTTAGAATTTAGGAGGAACGCGCGACCGAAACGAGAGCGGCCGTTCCTCCCTTATCTCGTTCTGCCACCCAAAGTTTTTCGCACCTTTTTGTAGAACAACCCAACACAAATATAATGTTCATTTAAAATGTAATGTTACACAGACAAATAATTACAAACGTATTAATAGAGCGTTACACGTACTGACAAATCGGATC
Organism: Formica exsecta; assembly: GCF_003651465.1. Classification (NCBI taxonomy): domain Eukaryota; kingdom Metazoa; phylum Arthropoda; class Insecta; order Hymenoptera; family Formicidae; genus Formica; species Formica exsecta. The sequence continues at coordinate 1,321,027 of NW_021849408.1, forward strand.
CGACTTGTCAATTTCGCTTTATATTAATTTTATTATCTCATCCCTTTTTTGCTGGGGTAGTAAAAGAATTAATCTTTAATATATTATAACAAAAGAAAATTCTCCCGGTATATACCAAAAGTAAATTTTATTTTTGTTTCCGTCATCTTATTGTTTATCATATGCATCTCTTTCTAATTGATATTTTCTAAGATTGTTATTATCCCGTAAGCCGACTTTGCAGGATGGAATTAGATTTTACCCCTTTTTGATAGCGGAACGAAAGCTTGAGAAGAAGAACTTCATGGGATTAAATAACAGCCTTAGCGCGTATCGGAGTAACGTTTATCAGAATTTTCGCTGCTCGTATGCGTTCGATAATGAACGAACCGTATCGCCTGAAATCTCTCAGCGTTATCTCCTTTCTTGAACGAAATAGCAATGCATTACTATTTGTGTAAAATATTAAAAGTTTAAAATTTAAATTTTTTTTATAAGTATTAATATGTTTATTTAAGTTTGTGTGTCGCATTACTATCTGAAAGCTTTTTGACGCTAATGTATATGGATTTATTATGTATATGGACCTTTATACAAACTTTATCATTTATTTATTATTTTTATTAGAATGATTTTTCATGATAATATTTTATTATGTAATTATTAATGAGAAAATATTTGGTGAAATGCAGCCTGCTTATTTTTTTACGATTAGAGTTCATACAATAATAGGTGCACAGTATATAAGATTGGAAACTATAGATTCGCTGTGTTTAGATTCCAATAAGACACAAGGAAATATATATCTTTTATTTATTTATTACAAGAGATTTATACGGGGTAAAATGTATTTTGCCGTGTGTACAGTTACGAAAAATTGTAATCTCGTACCGAAATTATACCGATTTTAGCCGCGGCTTCGTGATAGCAGGGCGTTTCCTGCTGTCAATGAGGCGCACTGTACGCGCACGGAAACCGCCGCAGCCACGTGGACCCACACAAGCGGAGACCTCGCGAAAAAAAACTGTCCAAGGCGCGCGCGCACACATACAGCACAAAAGCACGTACACACGTGCGATGCGCTCGCGCTTTATACGGGCAGTGCCCCACGAACACCCGCGAAAAATCCGCTCAATCACACCCGCACACGATCGCACCGCGTATCTATCCACGTGCACCCACATGCGCCTGTCTGCCTCCTCTTCCCCCCTCCCCCCTCTCCCTCCCCGTCCCTTTTCCATCGGCGCGCGCGCACACAGATGCATACGCACATGTATGCACGTTCGCGAAGATCCGGAGATGTGGATATACAGAGACAGACGCGACGGTAGTAGGTATAACCCCCACGAGACCCCCGTGCACAGTCACCCCCATCTCTTCCTCCTCCTCCTCCTCCTCCTCCTCCTCTTCCTCCTCCTCACCTCATCCTCTCTCGTGGTAGCAAACCTCTCTAGGGGAAAAAGTAGGAAAAGAGTGGGGAGGATCGATTTTTACTGGGGCAACCGCCCTCCTCCCGCATGCACCCTCCTGCATCACCACGCCACCGACCCCCACACTCCCTTCTCTACCCTCACATCCTGTACTTTCCTGAGCTAGCCATGCCATGCCCTGTCCCGGTCGTAATGCACCGTCTCCGCCCCGGCTAACACCCCTCCTCCCTCGCCGTTAACCAACCTCCCCCTTCCTCGTCAACCACCCTCGTTCCTCTTCTCTTCAACGTCCGTTCATCCGTCCTCGTCGTCCTCCGCGCGCACACTTCGGTCCCCCGCAACATTTTTCCTCTTTTTATTCTGCGAAAATATTCAAGAGAGTTTCGGATGATGGTGCATGACGATCTTTTACCTTGATGCCTGCCTCCCGACTTCCGTCGGGACGTTAAACGCCACGGCGGCGGTCAGACCGGTAGAAGCATGGGGATTGGGGAGGGGGAGGGGGTGGAAAAAAAAATTAGAAAATAGCTTTGAGCGGTTTCACCGCCGTGGCTCGCGAACCAACGGCGGCCGGCATCGGAGAATTCGGTATCCTCGGTGGCTAAGCGAGAGGAAACAAAGCGCCGAAAGTGAGGAATCGCGAGATTTCACGAGAACCTCGTACGTCGAGGGTTGTGCGTTCGGCGTTTAATCCTGAAAAGAGCACGATAAAGGTCGACGGTTTTAACTTAAGCTTCAGTAACTTTATTAACCTTTCTATAATGATCGCATCCCAAAATAACATTAATAACGTTAAGATACAAGTTCGTATACTTTTACGAATTTTATAAATAATCGCCATTAATCTACTTGTTATTTTTTTATATTATATATATATATATATATATATATATATATATATATATAATGATTTTTTCTTACGCTTTTTATATTATCT
>NW_021849408.1:1324672-1329671 GCF_003651465.1 Formica exsecta
TATATATATATGAGTTAAACTAGATCTGTGTGTTATCACGTCACTAAACGCGATATTTGTCACTGCTAAATATGATAAAATGTAAATTTTAAAGAATGCAAAGATAATAAATACGATGTATCGTTGAATTAAATTATTGCTGTATCTTAACTCTATTATAAATAGTTACGCGAGTGTTTCAAAAACGCTGTATACTTTGCTGTAAACGTGTTAACGCAACGATTGTATTATATAATTAATATACTTGTATAAATGTAATGTGATACATATATCGATTATAGTCCAACGTTAATGGAAGCAAGTAATATTAATCTTTAAACTTATCAAAGAAGGAAAATATGCTTCTCTAAAGGATTATATGACATAGATTGAACGACGTTGAGCTAGGGAGTAAACGCTGATAAATATCTATTTTAGAGAAAATCTTGTTGATATTCTCAGACAACTTTCAATTTGTAAATATTTAATTTCTAAGCAGCCGATCTCAAATGATTTTACATTATAATAAAATTATTGCATTTGATAGAAAGTTTTATTCGGCATATATAAGATTGCATCTTGTCTCTGTAACGTTTCGCTTCAGCTATATAACTGCTTAATTTTTATCACTGGAGAATTATTAATTCGATTATAATTCTGTTTCAGTCGTGCTCCACAATCAGAACACATCCCGACTGATCCCCGACTCTGGTGTTTCTTTTTCGGCTAACATCGACGCCATTCCAGAATGACAAGGTCAGTATCTGGCATCGAAGACAGCCGAGGGCGATTGTTGAGGTTGCGAATCGGTGTCAAGTAGGTACCCTATGCCATGTGCGGCGGCCCATTCAGTCGTTCGTTCATTCAGAAATATCCTGCCTCTTCTCCTCCCTCCTCCCCCCTTCCCCTCTCTCTCTCTTTCTCTGTCTCTCTCTGTCTCTCTCTTTCTCTCTCTCTCTCTCTCTCTCTCTCTCTCTCTCTCTCTCTCTTCGCCATTCAACAAGTAGATCATCGAGCCTATGCGGCACCCTCTACCGTCGGACCTACGCAACTTCCAAGGGTTACGAGCTGACTGAGAGGGTTGTTATGCAATAAATCCGAGTTCCCTCGAGTCTCCTTCAGGGGCTCGCGCGTCCTGCGGGACTTCCCGCATTTCTCTCTCTCTCTCTCTCTCTCTTTCTTTCTTTGTCCCGCTTTCTTCGTTCCTCTTCATCCCTATACACCGAGTATATATATCGGAGAAGTCGACGACCTCAAGGCCGTCGTCGCGAGAATTTTGAGGGGTTGCCTTGTACGAAGGTCGACGAGGGAAATCCCCGCGCATCGAGTAATTGTATTAATGCCGTGCTTACGTAAGAAACGGATTGCGGTCTAAATAGTGATAATATAGTTTAGAGTATTATATGAAGAAATGTTTAATGGAACTTTTATCGAGTTTTATGAAACTGATGATAATTTAAAGATGAGCGATAAAAAGTTTTTTTTTCCCCAATATTTAATGTGATTCTTTTGCACAAATAACGAAGATGAGCCACGATGTATTCGAAACACACGAGCAAACTATTCGAAAGTAATTTATAAAGTTTTACAATGCGAATTAGACGATAAGGAACAAAGAAAGCTTCTACGAAGGTCGATTATAATAGGCTCGACGAAATAATGGTGTCAAAAAGGGAGAATTAATTCTAATATTATAAAAATTATAGAATCCTTGAAGGTATCGCACGAAAAGTATCAAATTGTGCATTTAAATGCATGTGAATATTCTTATCTATTAACGATTAATTAAACGTGAAAAGCGTTATTAAAAAAAGTAAAAACAATTCCTGGCTAAAACATACTGGTAGTGTGTTCACACAGTGCCGCGCATCAATGTAGTAGTAACATAGTATATTTATGTATGCGGCAGATGTGCCTTATCGTTTCCGCGTCTCTCTAATATTAACGCGACACGGACGCATTCGCGCATCACATTAAAATCTCGCCTCAGCCGCAGTTTTTTTCCACGCCGAGCCGTTAAGCTCCGCCGGCCGCCAGTTTTTCCCGTTGCGGATAGAAAAGGGTATCGCCGGTATTTATAGATTTCAGCATAAATTAAATGGCTCGGGAGAAAAGAATGGAGCCAGTGAGCCGAGACTGGCAACCCATCCGGACGACGTACGAACGAGCGCCGGCGATTTTGCGCTAATCACTAATCAGAGCAGGCTTGTTGTCGAGAGAAAGATAGAGAGAGAAAGAGGTAGAGAGCGAGACGGCCAACGAGTTCGCCCAACCCCTTTTAGTACTATGATGTCAGCCATGGCCAGCAGCATAGCAGCACCAGCAACAACAACAACAACAACAACAACGCGGTCGGCATGATTATAATAAGTGATCGCTTGGATACTCGATGTGTGCCAAACTGGAAAGCTTTCTGCCAGGTGGAATAATGGGCTGCTCTGCACAGTCGACCGACGACATTGCCACTCATCACGGTCTCATCACTGTCACTGTCTACTCGACAAAGCCCTTTTGTCCATAACGGACACGATGCAACGACGGCGGCGATTCTGAACCAGCGCCCAGCGCGCTCTCCCCAATAAACGCGAGCAAGGCTTTTTTTATGAAGCGCATTACGCCCCGAGATTGCGATAATTCTCGTTTGCGTTAAGTCCTCTTGCGCGATCCGCTGTTCAACGGATTGTTTCAGATAGGCGAGGCATTAGTAGACGGCGGCGGGCGTCTCGTATCGATCTGTGAAATATCGGGACGCTTAAGCGTGGCGTGGAAGGAGATAAAAAAAAAGATACTACATCATTACATATGTAATTAATCATATTTGTACCATGACAGTATATACATTATTATCATAGTTTATCGATTCCTAATTTATCTTTTCATTTCGATCAATAAAAATATATAAAAAGTGTCAGGGATAATTCTTCCAATTTTTAGGTGAATAATATTTTTTTTCGAAATATTTATATATATTTATATATATTTACGATAAAGTTCCGAAACGCGCGATAGTTCTGATAAAAATTAGCCATCAACCAAAAAAAATTAAAAAATTTCTTATCAATTTATTACTTATGTACGATTATACAATATATAATTTGGTTATCAGTGTCAGCGACATAGGAAACTGCAACGAGAAATTGCGAAGAGATAAGTTGCGAGTGTGAATGCATACATCACTTTCAGGAATACCGAGTACGTTGATAGGCGAGGGGAAAGGAAATATTTATCGCAAGAGCTTGCAATTTTTCCTGCAATCGAATAATGCAATGCCGCATTTTAATATAATTATCTTTCGACAACTGACTGTTCAATATGCGCAACGTATCACATCCCAAGTAGCAAGATGACGTCAAATAACGTTTTAATGACGTCTTATTGACGTTAGAAATGTCATTAAAACGTTATTAAGACATCATTTAACGTCACCTTGCTACTTGGGATTTATATATAGTTATTCTAGAAATCTGACTAAATGATGTCTATTCTACGTACGCATTGCGGAAAACACAATTGTGGAAAAACTCGATTGATTGAAAAAGAAGTCTTTAATAATAGTCTCGGAATAATATCGAAATAGTGTCATTTCTCATCGATGTTAATTCAACGTTTGGAATGCATAATTTGCACATGCACGCACGCATGGCTCTTGAATGCCTGCAACTTGATCAGTTTCGTCGCAATTGCTGTTGCCTACAACAAGGCGTCTTCGGGTTTATACAGGATGTCCCAGAATTAAGAATGTAAGCTCACACGATGTACAGTGTGAATCGTGTGAAACTAGGAGTCAACTTTTTTCAAACTGTGTGAAAAAAATGTAATGGTGTTATGGATTTTTTTGCATATAAATTAATCAAAATGCTTTTTTTGAGCGGATTACAGCTCATCGGCCAATGAATACACAAAGTTCAAGTTCAATGAATTTATAAATCCAAAGCAATGCACAAAGTCAATAAGATTCGGAAGAATGAATCAACGAGGCATACAAAGAGAGTTTTGAAAAGAAAACAAAAGAATTCGAAAACTCCTTTAACGTCCGAAAAAATTATCGTCCGAGAATGACAACACAGAGTCAACGACCTCGCGCTCTATACATTCCGTTCCTAAATCCCTTGCGCCTACGCGTCATATGACGAGGAAAGGGGAAGGATACGCGCTAGAACAGTGAAGGAGACGAGCAACGTGTGGCGCTTTGCAAATGTATCGGGGAGAAACGTCGACAGACGGGAAGAGATGTAATGGCAGGCAGCGAGACAGAAAGAGAGTGAAAGAGAGAAAGAGAGAGAGAGAGAGAGAGAGAGAAAGAGAGAAGAGAAAGAGGAGAGGAAGAAGAAGAAGAAGAAGAAGAAGAAGTCTAGGCCACTAGTGGTGAAAGCTCCCTCTCTTCCCTTTCCCTCTCATGCTGTCTTGCTTTTTCGCTCCTTCTCTCTCCCTCTCTCGCACCGATTCATTCAGCACAGTTGCCTCTGTACGAGGCTCCTTTGCGGAGGTGGAAGCAAAACAACTCGAGTGGCCCTGAACTCCATAATGGCAGCGGTCCATTTTTTTCTTCTATCGCACACTTTTCCGCGCATTGTTCGGCGGGGGGAAAAAAGAGAGAGAGGAAAAGAAACGGTGAGAGGAGGGGAAGGGGAAGGGGGCGAACTAAGACTCTCATCCAGTCTGTACTTCTTCCGTTCATCCTGCTGACCAACTTTGGCGCGAGTTCGTCTCTCCCCATCTGTCCGCCGACGATTTGATCTTTTTGACCTGTTCAAATCCCCTTCAACCCTTTCTCGATCGCGCGCATATCGACGATTCTTCACGGAAGCTTATGAATAAGTTTCTTGTTGACGAAACTGGCTTCCGACTTTCTCGCGTGTAATAACGCGAAACGATATTGCTTTATCGTATACACAAGATATATCGTCGCAAAAAAAAAGTCTAATGTCGAAAATGAGACAACGATATCGCAATAATAATAAGGGGGCAGTTCCGGAATGAACGTTTACTTCCGGCTAACATTCTCCGGGCAACTTTCCCT
>NW_021849408.1:1330380-1347592 GCF_003651465.1 Formica exsecta
CTAAGCTACGCAAAATGGCGAAAGAGCTTCGTGTGTGTCGGCAAAAAGAGTAACCCGTCGACCCTCTACAAATTAATTAAGGCCATTATGTTATACCATGGCCTCGGCCGCCACTATTCGATGCTCCTGACGCAAGTATGCTTGTTGCGTTTCTAATTACAACTCATTTTACAGCTTCTTTTCATTGAATACGGCAGTGACGTGATCAAAGCGTCATTGGCTTAATAATTGCGTCAATTTTTTTTTTTAATTTTTTTCTTTCAATCGCGCGTGCTTCACTTCGTCGAAACTTTTCAATTTTAAGGAAATATTATTTGAAAAACTCGCGAATGAGAAAAAAATGCCATTAAACTTATTAATTTCATAATGTATATATTATCAGCGTGCGAAAGTATAGTATAATTAACTTAATTATAATTTGCAATTTAATTATATTGTAGAATTAGCAGTAGAAATTTCAGCGGTCCGTTGCTCGCGCTCCACAATGAGAGGTGTCCCCATCCATATTAAACCGTCAAGGTTCGCTTCTTCAATCGCCTTTGCACGCGATGACGGTAGATGACCGTTCGCGCCTGCAAAGCGCATTTGCATGCGTGACATTTCCATGCCAAAAAGGGAGGTTCCAAGGGGAGCCCGGGGTTTAAAGTTTGTACAGTTAGTCACCGTCCACCGCCGAGACTTCGAAGGTTGATGACATCTTTCCTCTCCTTTCTGTGTCTCTGTCTCTTTTCCTCCTCTTCGTGTATCTACCTACCCGCTTTCCTTCCCTTTCCCCGCGATTCCGTGTCGTGTTTTTATGTGTGTGTATGTATGCGTGCGTGTGTATGTGTGCGAAGCGAATCGGTCCCGTCGTTTCGCGCTAGTCTAGTTTAAATTTGCTTTAAGAGTATTGGACCGCGACTCTCCGAGCGATAGTTTTCAAGTCGCATGAATCTCCGGCAAAAGGCCAACGAATTATCCTACGTAATTAGTTTAGACTGACGGCTACTGTTTACGCAGAATTAGGAATTTTAATGTGAATTAGAATTATAGTAAAACATTATTATTTTTGGGGGAAGGGAGATATTTTATATATATACGTAAATATTTTATATATATCACGTAAATATTGAATATTGAAATCGTATTAAAGTACAGAAATTAAACGTCGAAATTTTAAGATTTCCGAAGATTCCGTTATTTATTGGCGTTTATCTAAAATCTCTTTACTTCTTGTCACTTTGATAAATTTATGAAATTCATCGCATATAAAACGATAGATGGCGGGAACAGATTACGTGTCACATTAGCCGACACTTCAAAGATAGCAAAACCGGCAAGAAGATGTCCATTGCAAGATCGTAGCTACGATAAGCGATTCTAAGCGCGATTAGATGACCAAGAAAGCACGATGATTCGCGTTGTCGCCGCCGCGATATCATCGGTTAACGATTATCATGATTACGCGAATGAGATATGCAGGTGTGGCTTCGACAAAACACGGTTGCGAGGACAAAATCCTCTCTCGCCATGTGCTTTCTCCCATGCAGCTCGGTCAATCGACCCTGACACAGAGAGAAGGATAGAGGAGGGCTCGTAAAAAGAGAGCAGGAAGGATGCCGTTAGGGGATAAAAGGAAGGCGTGCGAGCGAGAGGAGAAGAAAGAGAGAGAAAGAGAGAGAGAGAGAGAGAGAGAGATAAAGAAAAGGCAAGAAGTACCCCGCGCCTCGCAGACTACTTTCCGTCTTTCGATTCGCGGGAGGACATTGGAACGTGATTTGCGGTCGATGTTCCGCGTCTTTGAAAACCATCGATCTGCATCTCGCCAGTATCTCGTTTCAAACGAAATTCCAGATTGCATTAACTTTGAAAAAAATTTATTCCCGACGGCGAGGCTCCGTGACTTTTATCGTCAGACTCTCCCCTCTGGATCTTTTATTCTCGAATACATTCTGCGCGTTACATCCGATATTTACTCTCTATTACCACACGATTTTTTTAATTGCGTGTCAATTAACATAAAAATTAAGATTCAGTTGTCGTAGCGCTCATCTTTCTACGATTCAAAATTTGACAAAATTTATAAAGAAAGTGAATTAATCGCGCTTTTCGGACACCATCAAGTTTCTTGCAAAATGCGAATTTCAATTGCATGTTTCACAGAATAGGCATTTTCTAAATACGAAAAATGCGACGGTTGCGGAAAAAACGCGGATAATTTTATCTCGAGTGACATGAAAATCGCAAGCATCTCTACCTCCTCTTCGCGCATCCTTTTCTGCACCCCCTTTTCTCTCTCGCTAATTCTTTCCTCTCTTTCCTTCTCTTTGTTCTTCTCGTTCCTCATATACAAATTCTCTCCCTTTCCCTAACCATCCCTGGTCAAGCTGTCCGGCGAGAGGAGCTCAAGTATCGCAGGAGTAGAGAGACGACGAAGATGGTTGACGCTATTCGTTGCTGTTGCCGCTGATGTTACTGTTGGTGTCCCGATGATGTTGCTGCTGTTGGTGCCAATGCTGATGCTGCCCCTCAGCAGCAGCAGCAGCAGCAGCAGCAGCAGCAGCAGATATGTATGCGGCTCTCCTCCTCGGGGTGCGCGCGCGATAAACAAAAACTCCAACTCCAGCGACGTTGTCGGTTCTTGCCGCTCGCGGGGTTCGGGGACTTCCTCCCATTGGCCACCGCCGGATTTTTGTCCCTCTCTTTCGCTCCTCGCGCGTTCAGCTTCACCCTCCTGCCCCCTTTTCTCCCCCCCCCCTTCCCTCTTCCGCTTCTCCTCCCGCTGCACCGCTCTCTCTACTTGTCCCCCTCATCCACCTGCTACCACTCTCGAAACGGCCACGGTTGTAAGCCGGGCGCGAGGGGGAGAAGAGAGATGGAGAAGGGGCAGGAAGGGGGTAACATAGCGGGACGAGGGGGGTTGCCGCGTTGCGGACGGAGGGGACGAGGCGAGGGAAAAGACAGGACGGGAGGCGCACAGGAATTCTCTCCCTCCCCTACTTTTCACCCGGGTTTGCAGCGCATCGTCTCCGACGATGCCCGCTCGCACGCACACACACAAACACATACATACGCTTGTAACACACGAGTGGTGCGCACTCATACGCGCTCCAAGATCGAGAAGCGCAGTCCACACACACACACACACACACACACACACATATTACACACATACACATATATACGTTTCTACGCGCACCACACCCCTCGCGTATCCTCGTGGACCATGCAGCATGCCCATGCACAAGCACATGGATCGAACACACGTGGCTTGGCATGATGCACACACATATATACATATGCAGACGCGATACAACATACACACACATACATATAAAACGCGTGCATACATCTTTACTTGTTCCCCATCGGTTCCATCGCGTCTCTCCTCCTTTCCTCTCTCCCGTGTCTCCCCTTCCGTCTGGACCATCGGATCAGCGTCGTCTCTCTGCCTCCTTGTCCTCCTTCTCCCTCCTTCTTCTCCTCTCGCTCCCTTCCCGCCCCCTCAACTCGACGGCGAGCACTCCCTCGCTAACCTACCGTACACTTTTGTATGTTTAAATTGGGTTGCGTTCTACACTCGCGCTTGGAGCGTTAACCGAATCCTTAATTACTATTCTGATTGCGTTTTACCGGGCGCCCCGATATCTCCCAGGTCTCTCCTCGTCCACCTTCGTCCCCTCTTCATCCCCGGTTCTAATATCTCGTACTATTCCCTGAGAATTTTCGCGGGACGTCGCGTCGAATCTTTCTCTTCGTCCTTGCTTAATTCCTGCATACAGCTTGTGCGGAAGCCTCGAACGCACACCGGAAATCGGGGCCCGATTAGCTGCGAGTTTTCGTCTTCGTGGAAGGACGGTTCGAATGACCAATTTCCTATTTGCTTAAGCTGTTCGTTTGTAAACAAAGTCGCGCAAATTGTGTGACACGGACGACGAAGTGTCAAGAACCGATGGCGAGAATTAAATGAACAATCATAATCGGCCACTCAATTGCTACCGTGTTCCTGTTTCGCCGACAGCCGACGGTAATTATATAATCGTTTTACACGAAATCACGCAAATACGCGACGACAGGCATGACCGTTGCAAACGAATGCACTCGAGCGCAAAGCTATCGTCGCAGTTTTACCGATCAAAAAATACAACGATTATAATTAAATTTTTGGGAAAAAAAAGACCGGAAAACGGTATCGCAACGTTTCTCTCTGATATTATTCTCTACACATTTCTGTATTCGGGATAAAATTTATTCCAGAAGAGAATAGAAGAGAGAAATATTTGTATATACAAAAACGCGCGAGGAGATATCGTGATTATAATTTTATATAATTTATATGTACGTGACGAATTTGATTGACCTAACTCAGGCAATGCGATTCGCCTTCGGTACGCATTGCTGGGTAACCGCGAACGTATCATTACACGCGAAGTTACAACCTCGCAATTAGCTACCAGCTTCCAGGTAATCCGGCGCTGCTTCCGTCGGTTATTCCACGCGGCGGTTTCGTCTAATTCCACATTACATGTCGATTAACGTTGCTCCCTTTATACGCGAGATTGCCATTCATGGCGCACCGTTACGTAAATGCTTTTAAGAAGAGTGCCGAAGAGTTGGACACATAGCGTAAGTATGTATTCAGAAAAATAAAGAGAAAAACAAACCGTCCTAGTTAAACGTAGATCCGTGAATCAACTTTGGCAGGGATGTGGACAATTTATTTGCGGCAGCTAATTATACATGTACTGCGATACGTATCGTGACAAAATAACTTGACAATTTGACAATTTCAGTATGACAGAGAAAGGAAATTTTGCAGAACAGAGAAGAAGAGGAAGGAAACTCTTGTTTTTACAATCATATCGATTCGTTCAAATTCGATTGTGTTTCTGATTCACTTGGGCCACTCTTTCTCTAACATATTACGATGTATTATACGTGAATTTATCAGAATCAAATTAACGTTTGCTGGGACGAATTCGCGCTGATATGAGATAATTTCCCGACAGAAAATGACGTTCTAAAAAACGAGATGCCGTACAGAAGGAGGGATAGCATAAAAAAAAAATAATTTTTAGTAAATTATGTAAATTTTTAATTTGCAGATCTCCTGATCACTTTGGAATCGATCCGTCCGTTTGAGACCGGAAACTATCGAAATTTTTGCGTCAAGGATTTTCCGCCGCTTTCTAGGAGATACATCGTATTCAGCAGGTGAGAATTTTATGTGCTTTTTTGCGCTTCTAATAACGCATTATTTGAACCGATATTTTTCGTGCAACGAACGCGGTACAATTAATTTGAAGATATCCGAGAAAACATCATGGCCACGTATCGATTCGTTCGCGGCCGAATTGCGGGATTTCGTATCTACGAGTTTCCAGAATCGTCGCCAAAATTCTTCATCCCGCGCGACGCATCGAAAGTGGGTAAACGAACGACGTAAGCGCGAAATAACATTGAGCTAGCAGACAAGTTTTTACGCCATGTGCCACTGCGGTCGATGTATTTTTTTCCTTCTTCTTTTTTTTTCTCGCGATTGATTCAAAATAATCGCGTATTACGTACAGAAACATAATGTTATACAGCGCTTTTCGTAAGTCAAGCAGATATTAATAGTAATCACATATCGTGCGTAAGCATCGAAACAAACAAAGGAAAGTAACACGTGAGAATAAATATGATGTTTTTCTAATGAGAATGAATTGAATCACAAATGCGAATATGTATGAGTGTTGAAAGATATCTTTGAAAGATAGGACACTGTGTGTATATTATACAAATCGGATATTTAATGTTTGTAAATATTATTACAAAATTCCATTAGACGATAATTTGAAAAAAATGATGCAGATGCTCTCCCCAGATTATTTTCTCTTACATAGCTGCGAAATGTTGCATATTGGCCTACGAAAGATTTCGTGTATTTTCTTTCAATGCGTGGAAAGTCCACGGAAGTTCAAGGCTCGATAAAACCTTACGCAAGTATGCCGCTTAAAGCGCGATTACAAGAACGATTACGGTTAGAAGTTATACGTCATTCGAAAATACGCGACGCGTTTCGCGCGACTTTTTTACAGTGAACTCGCGAACAAGTCGAGAACGACTCGCGATTGATTCAAAATAATCGCGTATTACGTACAGAAACATAATGTTATACAGCGCTTCTCGTAAGTCAAGCAGATATTAATAGTAATCACATGTCGTGCGTAAGCATCGAAACAAACGGAAAGTAACACGTGAGAATAAATATGATGTTTTTCTAATGAGAATGAATTGAATCACAAATGCGAATATGTATGAGTGTTGAAAGATATCTTTGAAAGATAGGACACTGTGTGTATATTATACAAATCGGATATTTAATGTTTGTAAATATTATTACAAAATTCCATTAGACGATAATTTGAAAAAAATGATGCAGATGCTCTCCCCAGATTATTTTCTCTTACATAGCTGCGAAATGTTGCATATTGGCCTACGAAAGATTTCGTGTATTTTCTTTCAATGCGTGGAAAGTCCACGGAAGTTCAAGGCTCGATAAAACCTTACGCAAGTATGCCGCTTAAAGCGCGATTACAAGAACGATTACGGTTAGAAGTTATACGTCATTCGAAAATACGCGACGCGTTTCGCGCGACTTTTTTACAGTGAACTCGCGAACAAGTCGAGAACGACACGGATATTTTTAGATTTATAGCGCGTGAGTCAACGCGATGGCGATTCACACGTAATGCATCTCATTCTCTTTCTCCTAGTGGAATATCTTTGGCGATCGCGTGCGCGATGTCGTGTCTTATAATATGTATCAGTGCTTTTTTTACGATTCCAAGAATCTCAAGAAAGAAATTTCACGTTACAATATTTTAGATTCGTCCTGTCATCTCTGGGATCATCTTTTACGCCATGGACGGGGATTGCACTGGAAGGGAGAGGGGAAAATCCTCCCCCGTTTCAACCGCATAAATTACATACATTTGGCGAAATATTCGCGGCGCAACGTTTCATCGACGACAATAGAATGTCTGTTCCCTTTGAAGCGGTTTCGATGCGGAGAGAGGGAGTACCCTCCAGGAGTCCCTGTCTTGATTTAAATGCGTACGCGAGGACTTTGGTGGCGCTGTGCATACATGCACTTGTATGCGTGTTACTAGAATAGCAGTGGTAAGTTATTTTCAGGTGACACTTTGGAGAGAGAGGAGATTCGTGCGAGAGCAGTGTCACTCATAGACGCTCGCTCTTAGAAGCGGTTAAAAATTCTATTTAGCATCTCGGCAGAAAACTTCAATTTATATCGCGCTTATTAACAAAGAAAATCATTTGAATCATGGATATAAGAAGGAAAAATATTACAGACTCTATTAAGAAATTTAAACGCTCATTTATATCCACTATAAAAATGTCAGATAAAAGATGTAATCTTTATTCATGGACATTTTCAAAGAGACTTAGGGATTCTATCGATTAGCATCTTATTTTAACGCGATACTCTAGTTATACTGTATTTAATGCGCTAATTAATAATATCTTATTTTTAAGCTTGAAGCATAGTTTTTTTCAAATACTTTCCTTCATTTTTGTTTCATTATGTAAAATAGAGTCATTTAAAGCCTTATTTTTCTACGATAGTTTTCATCTTTCCGCGTAGATCCCTGAATCACGTTATCATCATCGCGCTATTATTGCGCACACAGACACATATAGACACGCGACTGCAACAATATGGATAGCGTTTACACAGACGCCGATCCCGCTTCGCGTGCATCCCGTGATCAAAAGCGGAAAAATATTTTACAAAACACTTCGCTTTTGATCCTACGCGAGAAAGAGGACGAGTGCACACAAATGCGAGCAACAAGCGCGATGCAATTGAGGCACACAAGTACACCGCGGACCTGTTGCGCGTCATTCATTTCAGTACTGATTCGGTCAATGTCTGTTAAACCGGCAATCAGCCCGCGCACTGTCGATAAAGTTGACAGATATCAACAGAAATCAACGAGAATCAACGATGCGCCTTTAATCATCTTTGATCGGCAGGAAAAGCATTTTACAACAATTGATTGTCCGAAACAATCGCGCGGAATAAAGCGGAATTTAACCCTTTAATCTATTTGAGAGAAAGAGTATCGCGTTTCGATCGTATCTGTGTGTTTGTTATTTTAATAACGCATACTCCTTCTTGGGAATAAAAATGAGAAAATTCAAAAGAGAAGAATAAAGGCGCTTTTAGCAGCGGAAGGATTTACATTATAGTATCGGAATGTATAAAGATGAGAAAATTAAACAAGTATGGCACACGTGTGAGTGTGTGTGTGTGTGTGTGTGTGTGTGTGAACGTTACTGCAGATTTTTCAAATATCCCATGAAGAATTTGGCATCTTGAACCGTACATCCCGTGACGAGAGGGAAGACTATGCCGAGTATTAGAAGATTTGGCAATGGCTCATGGTCACACAGACATACGAGCAATCTGAGAAAGAAAGCGCAACGAGTGGCGGATTGCCAGAGTTATTTTCGCGGCGTTTTTCCATTAACTCTACACACACATACACACAGAAGCCTATCTTGCTATAAAATTCACAGGAAAAAATAAAACGCATCTGGAGAATCTGAAAGATTGTGCGAGAAACATGCCCACTGGATTCTTGATAGTTGTGGATCGATGTACGAATCACATACATACGAGATTGAATCACGGCTTGAGAACATTTTAATCATCGTAGACCCGATCGAGAGAAATCATCGTAAACGTAAATAACGGGCGGGGCAAACGGAAGGAAGAATCGCTTAATTCGCGCGCTCCGGCGGGATATGTAAATTTAATAACGCCAATTTGGTGTGGGTGCGCGGCGCCGGGGACAGTTTACATGTGCTGGCTGTGTGCATTATGCATGCGTATTGTGTACACCTGTTGCCCCAAATCACGGTTCGCCTCTTGCGGAAACCTAATACCGCATAATTGCGCTTTGAACGCAAACAAAGCGATAGCGATGGCTCACGCCGAGAGCGGGTGGAGAAGGGAGTTGAATGCGCTTTAAACATAACTTTAAATTATCCACCTCTCATGCGTTATTAATGAGGCTCATTTTCGCAAAACGCCTCTTCGCGCGCGCACGCGCCGCTTAAATTAAAATTTAACCTGTCATTAATTAACGCGTGCGCGTACGCACGCTTTGTTTTCCGATTTACCGCGAGACACATCATCTCTCGAATGATGTCGGGCGAGTTCGATGCGTACAGCGTGTGCATAGGAAATATGCGCTACGTGCCTGCCGATCGATACGGACTTATAAGCGGATTAGCTCGAACCAAACGTGAAGAGAATGCCGACATCCGACAAACCTCCGAGTACTCGCCGGACCGATTAATATTTCGATTGCGCGCTCGAAATCATGCCAAATTATTGGATGCGGCGCCTAGCGACGAGTCATGATGGACCGTGTTTTCGCGATGTCGATAAAATATTTTTCTTCTCCTAAAAGATTGAGCGAATTTCGCATCATTGCATGAATATGTATGTAGAGATGTAAAAAAACCTGTTTTTTTCTAATAGAAAACAAACGTTGAAAAAAACGTCCTTTTCATTATTTTGTTTTTAATACATAATTATTTTTCTTCATAATTTTTCGTTAATATAATAAAAAAAAGCTAAAGTTCTTACATTTTTAAAATTTATCTTTTCTTTATTTTTCGTTATAATAAAAAAAAGCTAAAGTTCTTACATTTTTAAAATTTATCTTTTCTTTTTCAAGAGTAATTTTAATGAATTAATATGACCTTCGCGGCAAATTACACGACATGATTTGGATAATTTTCAGTTAGATGCATAAAAATTTTTATTATGCATCTAATTAAAAATTATTCGAATTATTGTGTTTTTTGGTATTATTTTAATCGCAAAAATCTCATTGATCCATTACTACTATCAAAAAAATAAATTAAAAATATAAAAACTTTAATGTTTTTATTATATTAACTAAAATGCATTTTAAAAAATTACAAACTGTGTTTTTGTATCTATAATATAAAACCAATTTATTCAAACTCAATTTTGATGTTTTTAGAAAATTTATCTAACTAAAAATAGTAATTATACATAACTAAATAGTCAATTGGAATCCGATTTACATTTCAAATAGTGATGATTAATTCAAATCTATCATATAAAAAATCAGAAATAATGAAAAATCACACACACACACACAACTTGCACACAATTATCACAATATAAAGATGTTAAATATCTGAAAAATAACAGAATTCAGAAATAAAAAACAAGGTATATTTATTCACAAAAAAACCGTATTTTATGAAAAAAAAATTCTTTTTTTATTGACATTTCTTATATGTGTGTGTGTGTGTTTCTTGCGTAAAGAGACGGAGGCGCGAGCGCCGAAAACTTGGCCAAAGTTTCTCTCGCGGCCGATCTCACTTTAATTACGTGTGCAAAGCTCGCGCATAATTGCGGCTCCCGGAGCGGAATAACCGACCGCTTACGATTAGCGCGCGCGTCTCCTCTCGCCGCGATCCGGAGAGAGAGTTCATAACTAGCTCGCGAGAGGAAAATGAGAAAGCGGCGATCGGCTAAGCTTCCGTCGAAATACGTTGGAAACATGCCGCTGGACCACGCCTCCCGCTGCAGTGGAACTCATTTACTCGGTCGCTATGTTGAAAAATATCGAAAAGCGGAAGAGGCGAAAGGAGAAAGAGAGATGCGAGAGAGGAAGGAGAGAAAAGGAGATAAAGGCAGTGATACATGCTGATTTTTACCAATTTCATCGACATGCCAAATTGCAATGGTATTTAAATATTCCAAGTGTTCTATCGCATAGAGATTTAAAGGTCTCTCTCTCTCTCTCTTTTTTAAGAAAAAAAAACAAAAACAAAAGTATAGTCGATTTATTACGGAATGCCAACTTGTCTATCTCTGCATTCTTTTTTCTCTAATAAATTACATTTCCGGAGGCATATTTCCATTCAAAATATCTACCAACTGAAGATGTTTCTCTTTGCATAGGATGCGCTTTTCACCCAATGATCTCGGTCGCGCCGAAGACGATCCTCGATCACCGTAATCAGCCGGCGACGGATGCATCGCATCTGCATCGACGAACGGGCGTGTTGCACGCATCGCGCCACATCGCGCTCTCGATTCGCGCGCCCGGCTCGTCGAAGGCGAGCGATATAGCGCGGAAAAGAGGAAAGGAAGAAAGAAGGAAAGAAGAGAGAGAGAGAGAAAGAGAGAGAGAGAGAGAAGGCTCGGCGAAAGGAGCGGTCGACAGTCCTAGAGCAGGTATGTTTGAGCGTGTATGTGCGCTTGTCTGTTTGCCGTGTGTACGCTCTACTCGCGCTTGTAGCTATCTAGAATCTGTATGGCAGTGAGCTTGACCGAGTGGCGCTTCGCGAGGCCGGCCGACGCCCTTCCTCCAAGCTCGCTCGCTCGCTCGCTCGCTCGCTTCGTGGCCGTTCTTTGCTTTTTGCGCAACCTACCTACCTACCGCAACCAGGCTCCGCTCGCGATCACGGTCCACACCTGAAGCCCCTCGCCATTACATTTCCCTACGTTCGCCGCCGCCGCGCGCGAACGTCCCCGGCTCCGGGTGAAGGAACCGCCGCGCCGGCGAAGTCACGTCGCCGCGGGCGATACCCAGTCGTGCCGCACACGGAAGCACCGACTCTCTATTCGCACCGCTACCGAGTAGAACCAGATAGAAAGAGAGAGAGAGAGAGAGAGAAAGAGAGACAGATAAAGAGAGAATTTGCTCCGCCGAGAGAGCATAGGAAAATAGCTTTTTTTCGCCTTCTCGAACCGGTATTCGATCGGTTAACATTAGTAATCCTTTGAATCTTATATATCTCGAAGTTATTCAGGATCACGATAGTCGATATCCTTCGGTATTAGAAATTGCAATAATTTACATTATTATTATTTTAATCTCTCTCTCTCTCTCTCTCTCTCTCTCTCTCTCTCTCTCTCTCTCTCTGTTACCAGATTATGTATCAGATGGAGATTACATAGATAGTTTGTTTTATTTGCTCCTATGTTCAACCTCAATTCTCTCACGTCTATTAATTGCAGAGGATTTTGATATATTTAATTTATATATAAAAATTAAGTTCTCCTACTTTGTATATCTCGAATAGGCAGTAAATGAACAGTTCCTTACTTAAAAGTTTAATTTTCGAAACAAAACTTTCAGCAATATAGATTAAATAATTTCAAAAAAAGATAATCCTATTATATACTTAAAGTATCAAAGTAGATGTTAGATAGAAAACTGAGATTAAAAGTAGAAGAAAAATTTTGATTTGTGCTATTAATTTTTCCTTTCGAAAAGGGCCGGCAGGTACCCCTGCAATAGCTTTCTCTATAAAATTGATGCTCTAACAAAGAAAAACGTGTCACACTTTACCGCGGGTGTCTCAAGAGGGTTAATCCAGCCACACGCATCCGTTTCGTATCTTTCGTGATATCTCGCACGACACGCGCCGCCTCTCTGGTATTTGGAACGTTCGGTTTATGCTGTAAAGCCGCGGGTGAAGCTAATTCTTTGCCGTGACTGAGATTAGTACGGCGACGACGTCTCCGTGCTTCGCATCGATAGGTCTCGGCCGATGGTTTAAAGATCGCGGCACGAGATATTCCGCGTTCTCGGATTGCATTCCGACAAATCGATCCTTTCTGACACGCTCGCAAGCGCTTCTTTCGTCCGTCGCGTCGAAAAGAAAGTTCTCGTGCTCGGAGGTAGATCCTTTAATAGAAATTGCATTAATCATTCGTGTCTCTTTTTTTACGAGGAATCCTTTTTTAGACGCGGTTGGATTTGACGAATTCCACACTCACTGTTGAAATTAATCGCGATCCTTGAACACGAGATTGAACGTTCGAGCGAGAAGAGAATAATATTTGTCGTGTATATATTTATCGAAACAAGAACGATTTCTTTTTTTTTTTTTTTTTTTAAATTTTATAAAATTTAAAAGAGACAAAAAAATTTTGTCCCTTTGCAATACTTCGACAAACCCATTGACTCGTCGCGCAACACAAGGTCATAATATAGATATTCGATCTCTTTGGTTTGGTAGACCCATGTGTTTAGGAAATGACCCTAGTATGATATAACCTTTTTTTTATAAATCTTATAGCATATGCATTTATTTTTATTCCCAATTGACGCAGTTTTCGTCGTTTCTGTAAAAAAGATTTGAAGAACAAAATATAAATTAAGTTTAATATTAAAACAACGCTCGCGTATAACAATCATAGAAATTTTTTCTGACAATTGCGCGGATCTGACAAATCTTTTTTTTACCTCTTTTTGAAAAGTACTTTTTAAAAATATATATTTATATACACACTAAAAGAAAAAAAAATTTTATTTCTTAAGATATACATATATTTATTATTTATTTATTTATTATCGAGATATAATTTCAACAATAAATAGCTATGCCAACCGAATCGGTCCGATCGCTTAACAACCGCGCGTATCACGCATGGGTAGGCGCGCGCATTCCACGAACGTTGCGAGTCGTCGCACGTCAAGTCGGACGAATCCGCCGAAAGCTATGATTTACTCATTAATTATTCCATGGACTAGGGGAGGTAAGGTAATCGCGCTCGGCATCCTTGCAAGGACATCCCTCGCGGGCTTCTCGTCGGCGATGCGGCGACGCGAGACGATCGAGGATGAAAATTACGGCACGAGTTCATTAACCATCGGCTGCGCGTTTACGCACGCGATCCGGAGACTGCGATCTGTTCCTTGCACAGGTACCAAACGGGGAAAAGAAGAAAAAGGAAAGAGACCGATATGGAGCGAGAAAGGAGGAAAAGAGAAAAGGAGAGAGAGAGAAGTAGAGATATAGGCGATGTTCCGGGCCGAAGAGAAGGATACACGAGCGGGAAAAACGAAGACACACGGGTGCACACATACACACGTCTTCCTATGGTGCGCTATAATCCAAGCGGCGATTACTCGGTCGTGTCGCATCCAACCATTCTCCGGTGAATTTTTCCCGGTCCCTTTCCCCCAACTCCTCCTCCCTTTCCTCCTATCGTCCCCTACCTCCCTATTCATTTCTCTCCCCCTCCCCTTTCCCCGGTCCCTTTTCCGCCGGCTCACGGGAGATCAGCCTTTTTTCTTCGCCAACTGCCACGCCGTAACCGTTGTAATTAGTAGCTATCCCCCCCCCCCCCGGTTTAAACGTCCGGAGCCCCGCGTGTGCGCGCACGTTATAGTGTATGCGCAGTCGCTCATGTTATCGTAGGGAAAAGCCGCGGGAAGGAGAGGAAGGGGGGGAGGAGAGGGAGCGCGAGATGCGCGACGCGAGAGGAGCACCGACTTACGATATGGCGGGAGAGAAAGGGGAGGAGGACGTACGTAGGACGGACAGGGTGGCGGTATGGGTAAACCACACGCCGCCGTTGGTGCATAAGTACGCGCTTATTGTACTATTTTCACCACCGAGCCGATACACGTGTGCGCCTTTCTCCCACCCTCGTGTCTTCTCTTTCCCCCCCGATTCTTCGCGCTCCTGTGCTACGAGATCAAATACGAGGGCACGCGAGAGATCGGCGGGCTCGAAGGGAAGACGGACGGGCGGGGAAGGGCCGAGAAGACTAGGGCGAAGAAAAGGGAGAAGGCTAACGGGAGGGGGAGAAGGAATTGCCCTGGAGTTCTGTCGAAGGATCAACAGGCGTTAACGCGTCGAGGACGCACACGCGTGCAATTTGTGGAACAAGGACAAGCGAGAGAGTGGGATGGAGAGACAGGAAGTAAAGGCGAGGGCCACTCTACGCAGGTTATTATAGTTATCCGAGCGACGATGCAATACTTGCTCGATGGTTTTGAATAGATAAGGCGACTCGCGGAATAACGGTCTGCTCTTGTTAAGTATTGCACGCGGAGCGGTAAAATAAGAGATAGAATAAAGATTTGACTTCTCGCGTACGTAAGTAAGCTATGAGCGGCATTAACCGTGATAAGAGGCAGAGAAAGATAATAAAAGCATCTTATAACAATCGGATAATTAACGTAGAAATATCGCGATTAAATTATTATTAATCTCCTGTAAATTTGTCGACTCTTTAAAGAACATCGATACTCGGAGCAGTCTCTCGTTTATTCTCGCATCCTTTCACGGTGCGCGAATTCAGCCTTGCCTCGAAGACATTAATAAGCATGCGGAAAAATGAATTACGATACGTAATTCACAGGTCGCTGCTTCGATAACGGGCGATTATCGCGTTGTAAGAAGGTTGAGACGCGGGGCGCACAGTATATACATATAGGTACTGTAAGCAAGTACTCTTCGCTCGTGGCGTTCGCCGCTTAACGACTTTCTGATTAGGCGCGAGAGAGAGGCACGAAGCAGTTTAATCGTCCCAAACACACTCGGTAGCAGGCGCAGCGCTTGCTCAGGTCATAACGCGACGAAAGATTCGCCGCTCGAAATCATTACTTCGAAGCGAGGCGGCTTCGAAAGATAGAGAGAGATAACGGCTTATTCTTGTAGTCTCACTCTCGCGGCGCGCGAAGAGCATCGACACTCGATTGCACAAGTTCATTAAACTCGGTAGGCGTGCCGGAGTTGAGGCCATAATACGTGATAGCGTGCTAAGATTTAATGCTGCATCGATGCAAATCGGTGCAAACGTCATCGAAAATGTCATTGCGCGCGATGACATTTCGACGACGTATCTTTTCGCGCGCGCTTTCGCGGTGTCTCGGTGCTCGACGGAATTTTTAAATCGGTCGACGAGAGAGTAGGAATACGAGACACCTCTGTGATAGGTATATCTTTCTGGCCTATAAAACTGAACGCTGGCAAGGCCGATTTGCCTAAGCTGGACGCTCATCGCTTATTACTTATCAAACGGTTGCATAGAGCCTTATTGCGTGCTCGCAATAATGTAAATTTGATTGTGTAAACTTCTCAAAGAGAATTTATCGGAAACGCTCTCGCCGTTAATTCGCGCATCATCCTCCGAGATCATTCTCGTTTAAATTGCATCACGTCGTGCGTCGTGCCCTAATCTTGTTCGTTTCGCTCGCGCGAGTGCCTTTTTGTTAATCGGGAGAAAAAAGGGGAGAAGAGGGGCGGGGCGCGTAACTCCATTCCTATCGTCGATAGAAACTTACCTCGATTCTCCGAGTACAGAAGCTCAATCACTATTCAATCACGGTCCGGTCGAGAGATGGTTAATAATTTTCCATAGTAATATTCCGCGATATGGTTCTCTCTCTCTCTCTCTCTTTCCTTTTTTCTCGTCATCTCGTCGATTTTTTCTAATATGCAAAATAATCATGTAATACGCACGAAATATTATATAAATCTCCCCAAAATTCAGATTACCTAAATATATACAGGGTGTTCAAAAAAAAACCATTCAATATTTATATGGTAGATAAGACACATTATACTGAGTAAACATAGCTCAACCGTTTCTGAGATATAAACATTTTTATATATTAGCATCTCGATTGACTTACCGGCTTCTACGTGTCGCATGCGACGTGAGAAAAAGATAATCTGTCTAAATCTTAATCTCGATATTTACAGATGTTGCACATCCTCCTTCCATTTCCATACACGCTTGGCGTCTTACAAAATCGCGAATTCTCTCGAAAATTCCAGGTCTCTGTCGAATTATCTTTCCCTTTTTCTCGTCATGTCGGATGGATAGCGCTATCTCAATTCTGGAGCCTAGCGGAGCGTGTACCGCCCCGGCGATTGAATATAAAAAGAAACTATACGATCCCGCGTGTATGCGTGTGTGTCTGTGCGTGCACAGACATCTCGCTCGTTCGCTCGCTCGCTTGCTCGTCCGTGTCACGGACGCGGCGTATCCACGCATCAGGATGACCGATCGTCGGCGTTTCTTTTCCCCCGCGCTCACTTAACCGGCTCGCTCTACTCCTGCAACCGACACACCCGGCTATTACCAGACCTAGGCCAAGTCCGCACGCATCGAGCGCGAATGATCGAAAAAAATCGCCGAGCGAGGCCGCGAGAGGATATGTGTTCGCTTGCAGGCGCGGAAAATTGGAACGGACAGATACGAGATCGCGTGTAAGTGCTTTCAATGTGGAGCTAGTCTAGTTTTTGAAATTCAAATCGCCAATTACGATCACACACAACGATTATGACCAATACATTTAAGCCTCGATAAAAGCGATTAATATATTGTTCTTTTTAAAATTTTTTTAATAAGATTTTTTTTTTT
>NW_021849408.1:1348370-1357132 GCF_003651465.1 Formica exsecta
CTTTCCCTTTTTCTCGTCATGTCGGATGGATAGCGCTATCTCAATTCTGGAGCCTAGCGGAGCGTGTACCGCCCCGGCGATTGAATATAAAAAGAAACTATACGATCCCGCGTGTATGCGTGTGTGTCTGTGCGTGCACAGACATCTCGCTCGTTCGCTCGCTCGCTTGCTCGTCCGTGTCACGGACGCGGCGTATCCACGCATCAGGATGACCGATCGTCGGCGTTTCTTTTCCCCCGCGCTCACTTAACCGGCTCGCTCTACTCCTGCAACCGACACACCCGGCTATTACCAGACCTAGGCCAAGTCCGCACGCATCGAGCGCGAATGATCGAAAAAAATCGCCGAGCGAGGCCGCGAGAGGATATGTGTTCGCTTGCAGGCGCGGAAAATTGGAACGGACAGATACGAGATCGCGTGTAAGTGCTTTCAATGTGGAGCTAGTCTAGTTTTTGAAATTCAAATCGCCAATTACGATCACACACAACGATTATGACCAATACATTTAAGCCTCGATAAAAGCGATTAATATATTGTTCTTTTTAAAATTTTTTTAATAAGATTTTTTTTTTTGAGAGAGAGAGGAAGAGAGTGACAAAAGTTTAATTGTATATCTTTTGCTTTATCTATTTAAAGAATAAGTGAAATATTTTTTTTTTTTAAGTATTGGAATCAATCCTTATATGAAATTTTAGTGTGTTTGTGGCTTTAACTGATTGGGTTTAATTAAGATTTCTGTCAGTGCTCATATATTTCATTCTATTAAATTCTTTTATATGCTGAGATACAACAGGGAAATAAATCTTGTAAAGCCATTAATATCGAATGAAGATATGTTTGATTAAAATAATCTGTTTGCGATCTTCATTGTTTTAACGAAATAAATATATCAGCTTTTATTTAGTATCCTATTGAAAGATATGGAATTGATGAGCAGCAGCCAAATTATTTCTTGTAAAATTTGGGCTTGACTTTTCTTTAGCAAAAGAATACAATCTCTTTCTTCTTTTGTAAAATTTTATAGATTGCAATATTTATTAAAATCCACTTTATGTTTTTAAACAACTCAACAGATATTTTACATATAAGATCGTATGTTTGTTATGGCTTAATTGACTTAATAAGTATTGATAGGTGTGTCGCTGAAAAGTATATCTTAACATCCTCCTCCGGATTAAAGGTTAAATACATCCATGAGGGCAAGCCCAATTATTTCTAATGCTATGCCAGTTCCGCACGTATCCATCGCGAATGATCGAACACTTTGAGAGCTGCCAGCATTTTCCCAGACATGCAGGAAATGGGATAAACTGCTATTCGTGTCAAAGTCACAGATTTCTACAGAAGGGAACGCAAGAAACTTTCGTCGTAACAGCAATTGATTTAATTGCAAATAATATTCCGCTCTCTTTCCGCGGGATAAAATGTCACCATTATATACCGTGAACATTTCTAGCGAAAGGATATACGCGCTTATATCGTCGCTTTCCGCAATTATTTTCTTTCTATAGAATTATCCATATTTGAAGCACGGATAAACGAGCGATTATTTTTAGATTATCAAATTCAAAACATAATCACATCAAAATTTATATTTTTTTATAATTTTTAATTAAGCGTTACCGTACAATATTGCTAATGAAAAAAATATGTGAATAATTTTGAATTCTTTAATAGAAACAGCCTCACGTGATTTGTAGGCCTTTTTTAATGAGTCCACGATCTCTAGCCGCGACGGCATTTTCCGACGGAAATTTGTCGGACGACACAATGCGGCGTGTAATGGATCGGATGGTAGCATCGCCGTTAGATGAGATCTTCGACGATTACGATTGTTTTTTCCGTCCTTTATTGCTCGAAGAAAAAAAGAGAAAGACAGAGAGATAGAAACTACGATGAGAAGCGTCGCGGCTTCCACGGAGTGGCCGTGGGCCTCTTCTCGTTGCTCCAGTCGGTCTCTCGTAGATGACGGATGGGGACAGTTGTTGCATCGTTGTCGCTGCCAAGAATATCTCTCCGACGGCCACCATTTCTTTCCCCCTTTTCCTCCTCCTTCTCTCCCTCCGTCTTTCTCGAAACGTCCCTATTCCCTCCTTCCCGGCGTATGTCGTTTCCCGCGCGCGCTTTCCTTCCCCTTCATCCTCTCGGCTACAACCAACATCTTTTCGTTTCGTGTTGCTCACCGTATCCTGCTGTCGCTCTGGCGGAGTTCGTTAACGTGGTTCATAACCATGCATGCATAATTACATATTTATGCATCTTAGAATCGCGTAAAGAATCGCGACCTTTGCGCGAGGTTTGAGATTTTGCAATACGAATCTAAACAAATCTGTAGCATGAATTTATTGAGGGTTAATGCCGCGGCAATTACGGTTGAATAACGATACGCGCGTTGATATCAACAGAATGATGCATCTCGAGCAACAAAATTAAATCCGGAACAACGTCAAAGGATTAGGCCCTATAAATATCTTCGCGACACCTGTTGGCGTTTATACGGCCAAGTTGTGTATATTACAAAAAGATAAATTTAAAGACCGACGATCGCTATTGGAGAAAGAGAAAGAGAGCTCTTAAGTAAAACCCGCAGGGTGAAATCATTTTGCGGTGTCGACAAGGCGGCAAGGAACGGACGACGCTTATCCATCTAGATATATAAACGAGCTAGTATACAGTTTTGTCGTAACAGTCGGCCTGAAAAATTACTAATTAATGCGGCTCGCACACGACGGAGAGTGCACCGGACGTTTTACATCGAGACGCGTCCGCCGCAGCGTTAATAAGACGCCCCGGTTAGCGATTCTCTGTACCCCGTATAGAGATACTGCTCTCCTGAATCTATATTGAGCGCTAGTCCCACCTCTCTCCTCTTCTCGCTCTCTCTCTTTCTCTTTCTCTTCCCCTCCCTCGCGGTTACCATAGCCGGCCGGAGTTAACGGCTTCCCGATTTTTGTGGGATTTTATCAGGGAGCGGTTTGTACGCCCGCCGATGCGTACACGCGGGAGCTTACACGCGGAAAGAGAGGCGAACAAGAAAGAAAGGAAAAAAAGGACAAGATAAAAGAGAGAGAGAGAGGGAGAGAAAAAAAGGGAGGAGTAGCGCAGAACGACTCGAAAACAAGAATCTGTGCGGCTATTGCGGCTTCCGTTACACCCAGTAGATACTGTTGCTGCTACCGTCGACGACGAAACAGAGTGCTAGTTCGAACCGGTTTCAAACACACTCGTGAGTGACAGGCTTTTTGAGAGAGAGAGGGCTTTCCCGCCCTTCCCGCGAGATTTAAACCGCGAGACGAAGCGCGGACCCGTTAGACGCAGGGTCGATGGGCCTTAGGCCCATCGAATCGGCTTGAGCCGGCATTATCATTGATTGCCGCTTCCATCTGCGAGATGGATAAAGCGAGATGGAAAAGCTCCTTATCCATATATAACGTTTTACTCTATATTTGTACGTATAAATATCACGTGTAAATATCATAAATATTAAATTTTATAGCACATAATAAAATTATTTTGGACGATACTATGACATTTCAAAGAGTTTAAGAGATAAAGCCGATTCTCTGATTAGATGCGATCTTGATAATGATGTTATCGCACATCGCGAAACGGATCGTTTTCTCGCGAAACCTCGCATACGGAGTGGGAGGGAAGAAGGGGAGATTATCTGATTGGAAAGTTCGATCAAACGGTATATTGACGTGCTCCTACATCGCACGCTGCGCAAAACATCCCGTGACGAAGAGAAGCGCCGATAAAATGCAAATTAATTAGAAAAGTGATCGCGCGCCGTCATTCTGATCTCAATTGCATCGAAGGCGCAGCATCCTGAGTCGGATGACTGTGAAAAGTTCGCCGACGATGGTCACGCGAATACCGTTTACAATGTCAGTTTTCCGCCTTTCAATCTATAATCCACGGAAAGAAGCAGCGTGTAGTCTAAATTTCGCGAAAAAGAAAACAACAAGATGAAACATAATATTTTCTTCGATCGACATCTTTCTCATTTTCGTATTTAATTTTAATTCTCACGAGAGAGGAATAATTTGTCGGCCTGAGATATTTCGCCATTACTTCGGTAAATATATCTTTCCACAATTTTTTTCCCCTGTTATCAAGCATATGTGTGTATGTGTATTGCACGTTATTATTTATCCCGCGGAAGATTATAGGTTCGTTACGAGATGTGTAACTTATTACGAGGATGGAAAACGCCGGACGCGGCGCGGTCGGCTATGCCAGAATTAACGGAACGCCACCGATAGAGATAGATTGGTATAAGACACTCTTGTGGTAATTACCCCAATTATGTAAGTTCCGCGAGTCGTTTCGATGCCATCGTATGCGGGGCCGTTTATTTATCGCGCAAAACACTACTACTGTCCTTTCCTATTTGCCCGGCGGTACGTTTTCGCGCGAAATCACGTTCCGCCGTAGCCGGCAGTAAGTCATTTCGACGACGCGCCGAGCTTTCTACGTAATTATACCGCTATTGATTTCAGCGCATTAATGCCGGAAAAATGCGTAGCGTTATATTACGCCTCTGGCCCGCTCTGCTTTTTACGACACAATATGACCAAGTGCCGCGTTTCCCGTACTCGAAAAGCGCAACGAGATCAAAATCGAATACGCAGTCGAAGGGAAACAAGGATCTATCGTCACGATAAGGGACGATTTCGCTCAACATGTATGAATCTAAAGAAAAATTGATCATAGTAATATCGAAACAAACATGTTGTTAATTTACGTGGTTTACGATTATGTATAAATCGTCGTAAGTATCATCCGGCAAAATTTATTCCGGTTCTCGCGTCGGTCGAGACGTCGCACTCGCGAGCGAAGAGCGGAAAATGCCACCGAGGGATATCGCATCTCGCGTTATCGCGCGATCGCCGAGAGAGAGAGAGAGAGAGAGATACAGCAAGTTTAATGTATCGTTCGCGCGATTCGCCCATTCGCTCCGCGCGCAAATTAACGAGCTCCTCCTCGGATGATGCGCTCCACGCTAAGCAACGCTCCAGATAATGATGCTGCGCGTCGATCCGCACGCTGCGCGGTTGCCAGCGCTTCCGCTGCGGCGCGTCCGTTACACGCACCCGGATCAAACCGAATCCACGACGGACACGCGTGTGCGTGCGTGCGTACGTGTGCGCACCTAAACGCACCGAACTGACGTATCCGTAATCACGGCAATTACGTACACGAGAGACAGCGGCCCTCTCGTTGCCGCGCTTCTCCCTTCCTCTTCCTCCCCGTCCGCGAGTGACCGCCCCGATCGTTTACCTCCGCGCGTTTTAATTATTATAGCCTGGCTCGAGATCTCTTTCGTATCCTTCGCAGGAGCGTCGAGAGCGACCGAGAGATTCAACTTGGATCCACGCTCTAATCATACGCCTGGCGTGTCCGCGAAACGTGGTTCAAGCGCGCAAATTCTATTAATTCTACAAGATTAACGACTTTTAATTCGCGAAAGGATTTATGTTTGCAGAATAAAAAATTATGTAAATTATTTTTTACGTACAGTAAATGTCAGAAAAGCAATGGTTATCCGAAAGAAGGTGCGAGATGAATGATCGATTCGAATTTTCTTCGAATGAGAATTGACAATTGTAATACTTTCTTTTAGATTATTAGTATCCGTTATCCGGTATTATAATTTTTCCAAAACAAGATATTCAACGTAATAAAATTAATGATCGGGGTCTATATATTATAAAAAATGTTATGGAAAGCAAGCGTACATAAGCGTGCAAGAAATACGAGCTATAAATTGCCAAGAATAGTCTAACGCAGTTCAAACCCGATTACAGACTTAACAAGCGGTATTATGTAATCAGCGGTGGATCGTAATAAAAATGCACGAATATTACGGGGCGTGCAATCGCGGGAGAAAATTAACGGTATCGTTACACGTTAATCACGTCGTAGTTACCGAACATATTCGAAATCAGTCGGCGCACATTCGCGCGATAAAACAATTACGAGCTCATCTCCACACGCGCGTTTGTAATAATCTAATTGACTTCTGTTCGTGCACGATTATTAGTACGACATTAATAATCGTCGCGCAAAAACTCGAGAGCATAATGACGCCGAGTAATTGATATTCAAATAAAATGACGGTTAATAAAATCGTGAGAGAACTCCATTGAGTATGACCGTTCGGTCAATTGATATTAAAATTACGTTTCGTCGCTCGTTTACAAAAAGAAAAAAAAAAACGAGAGAGAAAGAGAAAGAGAGAGACACCAATGGTCACAACGCGAATGTGGTAACCATTACTTTGCGATATTACGACTCGAATAATCATTTCAATTATACGGACCCGACGCTCTCGCAACCTGGTACATTTTTATTTCGTCATCCGCGATTTTCCAGCGCAGCTGGAAGGAAGAGGGAGACGGGGCGGGAGAGGAGGCAAAAGGGTTGTCGTCGTTTTGCCTTCCCCCTTTTACACCATGTTCCTTTTCATTACCACGCGCTTTAAATTCGGTCTGCGCCGGACCAAGGCGAAACAGTTCCCGGGAGATTCGCCAATGAAGTCAAAAAACTCGCGAAAGAGAGCCATGCCAAGCGAACACCGGCGAGTCGGTGCAAGGCACACGTGGTCAGACGGAACGCAGACACGTGTGAAGCCCGAAGAGCCCTAAACCCGACCGGTCGTTAGTCGTACTTTTAAGTCTGTGTACCATACGGCCGTACTTTCAATTTAGGCGACCGCCTCTCCCGTCTCGTCGACTGACCTAAAGACGAGACGAAAACGTGATATGTTTCGTTGCGGAATAATTATTTTCGTTTTTTGCAAACAGGGGTATACATGTATACATTTTCACCGCACTGTAATAAATAAGACGGAGAATTATACAGCTGAAAAAAAAAAATTGTTTTCCAAATTAAAGTATAATCATATTTTCTATAATTCTTTTTTTACTGAATACGATTTCTTTTTCCAGAATGCTCCTTTGCGTCAATTTTGAAAGATTCAAAGTTAAAGTCGTAAAAAGGGCTATTTTAATGTACTTTACCATGTTACCCAGTTACGACGTGCTGAAAAAGTTTCATTCCATTCAGAATTATGTATGTTGGTGAAGAACTTTCAATCCTCAAAAGGACTTTTTTACGAAGATTAAGGTTAATGGGATTTTCGTGATTAAATATCGGGTGTAAATTTTAAGTTGAGAGTTACGAATTCATCTATCCAATATTTTTCAATCGTTTATTTAAACTTAAAAGTTTTCGAGATTGCTGAACCTGATATAAAAACAAATTCAAAATCGATAGAGCGAATGTTAAAAATAAAACAAATTTTGGAAACCTGCAAAATCTCATACATATGAGTTTTTCAGAGTATTGATGAATTCGAAGTTCAAATGGGTGAATACAGTTTCGCAAATTCAAACGATGGTTACAGATTAGATAATTAATTACAATTCTCGTTGTAATATTTGATCGCAAAAATCTTCAACTTAAATTTTTTACAAACAATTTCTTTTGAAAGCTTAAAGTTTCGACAAACATTTAGAAAGTTGAACTTTGGTTTTCTAGAATAAAATTTTTAGTGCGTCATATACTACAGCATGATAAATTATGTTAAAACAGCTTGTTTTTAACTTTTTTTTTTTTTTTAATTGTAATGTAATGGAACATTTCCGATTTAATTCAAAAGCTTATCGAACATTAATAAAACTAAAAGAAACAATTTTTCATCCTCTTGAGATTTGTTTTGTTGAACTGTGTTTTATCCATTCGAGGAAGAGATTAATGCAGTTACCGGACATTGTAATATTAAAAGAAATATTTTTCTCTCTTCGTCTTCTTCCGATGGATAATTCCGAGCGCGTGATTGCCAGTGTCAAAGCGTGAGGCAAGATTATTGCATTGACAATTTTAATGATTAGCACTTTGCGAGGACGCTGCTATATCATGCTACCCCCGGAGATTGCGTCGAATTACCAGTCACAGTACAATTATAATAGCGTGTGGAAACGTTAATACTATTTATTCGTTAATAACTCTGGAGTCATTACATACCGCGATGCTGTTATTACTGTCCCTCCAAGATCTATGTTGCGACCAATAATGAAATTCCGCGCTGCATTCCGAAACGTTATCGAACAATTGCGCGCGGATATAATGACCTTTATCGAAGAGAGGCATCTTTATCGGAGACCACGGCTGCAGAAGCATTGGCTACATGTCTCCTCGGGGGAAAAAAAAAGCTTCTGTTCCTGCAGATTGAATTCCTTATCTTTCATACCAGAAATTTAGTTTTGAAAATACCAGTCTTGCGCGAACGATTAGGGAAATAATGATCGCAATTTCTTGCGCATAATGAAGCGCGATGATATAATTAAGCGTTCTCTCGATGCGAAATGAAAAAGAATTCGCCCCGTAACAGATATAATAATCCTTATCAAAAGAGAATTGAATTATTTTATTCCCCGTTGGAACAATTAAAACGCGGCGGGAATGGAAAAAAAAAAAAAAAGAAAATACTCTCTGAAGAGCGATACGCAGGAATTTTTCGACACACCTTTGGCGATTCGCGAGGGTCTCTCGTGACCATGTTTAGGCCCGTCGCGGATGATGGAGTAGCGGCGGGAAATCAAGCGGAAAAGAAGAGGGAAAAAAAAAAGGAGAGCACGAAGGCAAATTCGGGCAATGCACACTTCGCGCGAAATAACTCGCTTCGCCTCTCGATTCATCCCACTCCCGGAGAGCAACCCCCTCGCCATCGCCTCGCTGCCGCAACCCTCGGTCCT
>NW_021849408.1:1357203-1362203 GCF_003651465.1 Formica exsecta
CTCCCCCCGCCCCCTCTTCCCCCCTCCGTCCTTCCTCGTCGTCGAGCTCTCTGCCGCCGTCACCGCTACCGCCAGCACCACCCGTCGTCTACCCCACTTTCGTGCCTCCACCAATGTATTCCTGGCGTTTCGCACTGCAAGGTCAACAAACTTCTCCCCGATAAAAAATAAATGAAACGCAGAACTGTTTGAAATTGTAACAGTGGCAACCGGGGGAGATTGCTCCCGATAACTTTAAAGAGGCACGATTCCTTCGGTCGCTCCCTCACCTAGAAACTTAGCGGGGTGGTCATTTCCTTTTCCTTCTTCTTTTTTTTTTTTTTTTCGACAAAGAAGCGCGATGAGTACGCATCCGAGTCGAAAATCGGAGTTCGATGACTCGGTGAGAATTCGGATTAGCGAATCTTGCTTTTACAGGAAACAACTTTCTCCGTATCTGATTCCTTAAAAATTTGCAATTGCATAATAATATAAGCAGTTGTTAATTATTTTGAATAATAAGAGAATAAAAAATGGAAATAAAACAACTATAAATGGTAAATAGAATAAAAATATTGTTTTACTTATTAAGAAAGTATTATATGAGCTAATATTTTATCTCTAAGATTCTATTATACTAGAAAAGCTCTCCTAAATACATATCGTTTTGCTGTAAATACGTCACTATATTGGGCATTGGCAGCTACTAAATCCACCGTTTAAATTTATGTGGCATGCCGGTGATTAATCATATCATTACAATATGCCGCTCACGCGTCGGCGACACAAAGTTCCTTCATTGCAATCGATCGAAATGCAACGGATGTTTATGGCTGGCGGGTGCGCGCGAGAGCCATTGCCCCGTCTTTTATCTCGCGTAATAAGCGCGGCCGTTTAATTGCCCATAATCGAACACGTCGATTGCTAAGAGAAATCCGTTTCCTCGGCGTTCATAATATCGTGAACATCGATTGCGCGGGATGGTAAAATTGTAGAACTCGCTTAATTGCAAACATAGTGCCGTGTAATCAGCCTCAAGTATTGTTTTTATTCGATTCTTATGGATCAAAACTTATAACAATGCATTATTAAAACCACTTAGAAAATATGCGTGTTGATTTATAAGTTGTTTCATTAAAGAGAGTTTTCTTAGCAAAATATTAACATTTATCTCAATTATTGCACAAACTGAATTAAAAAATAACATATATCTTGTCGTATATATATATAACTATTTTAAAGAGAAAAAAGAGAGATGAACAAACACACACATCTTGTCATATATATATATATAACTATTTTAAAGAGAAAACAAAAGAGGAAAATGTTTCTTCTTTGGCCTTTAAACTCGATGCGCGGGGAAAAAAGGTTGTTCCATAAATTTTATTAAAAATGCAGTCTCTCCGGGGTCCCTTGTTCCGATTCTGTTCTCGTTGCTTTCAGGTCGCATCCACCCATCGTCCATCGACGATGTAGATTATCGTCGCCGATTAAAATCGCATTAAATTTTCACTCGTGACTGAATCTCGCGTATTCTCGGAAAAGAAAGAGAAGTGTCGATCGGGTCGTTTCGTTTGTCGCTCACGCGAGTGGTCACTCGAGAAGGGATTATCATTCGTTGCTCGTCGTAACGAGACTCACCACGCGTCGCTAAACGCGTGCGGTGCGAGCGAATCAGTCATTTCGAAAACACCGTCCAGAAGTGCGCAAAATGTTTTCAGACAATAACAAACACCTTACATTTATATAAAATTACATATTGAATTAAATTTACATTCTCATTGTAGGCATGTATGACATATTAATATTTACCTAATTATTATATCGCGCTACACACAGACGTTACATAGATTCGCATTGATTTCGCACGCATACAATGTGAATTCCTACGACGACGTTCCATTAATTGTCCCGATTCGCGGAATTTTGCAGACTTACGTTGTATTCGATGTGACCGATTCGAGCGTAATAACACACGACAGGAGCGAGTGCACGCAATTGTCGTCGCGTAGCTTCTTGCTCGCGTGCAAAAACTGGGGATCTTAGCCGCGATATCGGAAATTACTATTATCCTGGATCCGCTAACGCCGTAGTTAACGCGATATTTCTAGACCGGATTTAACGGTGTGACCGGGCGAGATAGGGGCCCGAGAGCGCGACGGCCAGAGAGGAAGGGTCAGGGGGGGAGGGGCAGGGTCGGCAAAGAGAGAGAGAAAAAAAGGAAACGCATACACGACGTGTCTGTGCCTATGTCTGTGTTTGTGTGTGCGCGCACGTTCTCGTTCCGTTTACCCGTTCGATCTAATTTCTCGCGGAGGCAAATGATCTCCGGCGGCCGGCGCGTTACGGGGTTTCTTCTTCATCTTGGTGAGTGCTCTCGCTTAGAGCGATCCTCTGTGGAAGGAGCCCGTCGTTCGCTCGCGTTCGCCAACGAGTTGTAAACCGACATTTTCCGGAAGACTTCGCGCGCGCTGAAACCAAAAATCATCAGAGCAGGTCTGCGCAACGGCGGATCGGCGAGAAAAATTCGCGGTGATTAGCCGGCGCTAGGCGTTAACGTTGCACGGAGCAGGTTTGGCGAAGCCGCGGCGCGAAAGGAGGAGATAGATAGATAGATAGATAGATAAAGAGAGAGAGAGAGAGAAAGCGCGAATGAGCGAGAGCGATGGAAGAGGAAGATGAGAGCGAGAGAGAGAAGGAGAGGAGTGGTCCCGGCAAACAAGAAGCGAGCCGCAATGCATTCGCTCTACTCGCTAGATATAAATACGCGACAGAGGGCAAGGAACCAACCACGCCTGCACCGGCAGCTACTGCCTAACGACACCGACACGCACACATGCAGCCGCCTCATTGTGATAAAGCGAAAGAAGGAACGGAGATAGACAGAGAGAAGGAGAAAGAAAGAAGGAAACGACGACAGAGAACGAGAAGAGGATACGAGAAAGAAAGAGAGAGAAAGAGGAGCAACGAGAAAGAAAGAGAGGCGCGCAAGCTGCCGCTGCTGCTGCTGCTGCGAGTTCGTTCATGCGCCCATCCGTGCGCTGCGAGTTGTGGACGAATGTGGTCGGCCCGAGTCTTTCTCTTTCTTTGTCTCTCTCTCTCTCTCTTTCTCTGTCTAAGACACGCGGCCAAATATTGCATCGTCGGATAAATATAGGCAGTCGCGCACTGCGCGGCTGCACCAGCCCTAACGCGTACTTTTCTCCACAGCTCACGTCGTTCGCTTTCGGGCCGGCTACTACTGTACACACCGAAAGAGAAAGAAAGAGAGAACGAGAGAGAGAGAGAGAGAGAGAGACGCTCTCGTCGGCGCATTCCTCTCCCGCGGCTCTCTTTCCGCGCCGTGCCGCGCGAAACGATCGTTAAATCCGTTCTTCGTTCGTGGCCGAGAACTTGGCGATAACGATCTCGAAGCCTGCGTGCGGTACGCGACATTTTCTTTTCTCTCTCTTTTTTTTTTTTTTTATCGAAAATCGGTACTATACTCCCTTCGGGTCTCGCGAGCACGGTCCGTTTCTACATCCGGGCAAGTATATATTACACTTCCGTAAGGACTCTAAAGATAAATAGTATTATAATACAACGTTACACATTCCGTTTTATTCTATAAAAGAGATAGACGATATTATCGAGGAAAATTGATAGAGCAACTATTCTCAAGATGTTGCTGCCTTGGCAAAATGAATCACAGTTCACTTTATCTTTCGCGAGAATCGAGGAAGCACGGACGATATTGCTCATGATTCGCGCTTGAATAAAATTTAAATAGACAATACATTTGATGCATTCGCGACGAGATCATTTATAGAAATTAATCTCAAGGCGCGATCGATCCCCTCGCGATCCCGGACCCGCTTTATGGTTCAATCGGTTCATGCGGTTATCTCGCGACGCATTATAGCAGACGATAAGTTGTAATCGGGTCAGTACAACGATACATTGTTAAGTGTATCGTCGACTCGCTCATGAATCTTCTCCTAGCTTCGTCGGGAGCGAACGCGACGAGCTCGGATATCGTCGATGCGTCCCGAATCTCTCGCGTTTACGAAGCTTACATAAGAGGACATTATTGTACTTCTCTTCCGCCAATAATCGACGGTGTTCAAACATCGATGATGCGTTTCACGTGACATACGCAGAAAAACTTTCTTGACTAAATTTTCTTCCATCTAAGTAAAATAAAATTGTGTGCGAACACAAGCGCAAACGCATTCACTGTTCATTCATATTTCGTTTATGCGATAGCAGGAAGAAAATCTTTTGCTAGAGAAATTTGACAAGAGGCCAACGTTATGATTCGCGTTATTGTAAATCACGTCGTCGGAATATCGCTGAGCGCATTCTGATCCGCATCACGGCTTATCTCGCTCGTCGATTGTGCATGCGGTTCGAATCGTAAGCCGCGGCATACCAAGGCGTATGATCGCGGCACATTACGCGCATGCTGCGTGTTCATTAACAGAGAGATGCTCGCGAATTGGCCATTTAATAAAGTGGCGGACTTGTGCGTTTATAACTTGTAGTCTTTCTTTCGGCATCAAAGCTCGATTATCAGATTACTGGATTCAAAAGTATACGAGAGAGATAGGAGAAAGCACGAGAGAGAGAGAGAGAGAGAGAGAGAGAAAGAAAGAGAGAATCTCCTTTTGACGATGAATCTTTCTGTTGACGAGAGGAAATATATCGTATACCGAACGCGTCGACGCGTCGCTCTTAGCACAAAGTCCGCCGTTCTCGCGGTGGCGCCGGCTTTGTTTTCGCGGCGCGCTCAAAGCGCGCGCCGCGAGAACGAGCACGTGGCCGCGGCGAGGCCGCGGGGGCACAGTCAGTGAAAATCATCGGGTGCGCGGACATTGTATGGCGGGAAACGTGCGTGATAGCGCGCGCGGCCTCCGCCGCAGCCGCAGGAGGGAGGCCCTAATCAACCTGGCGCGTGAATCTAACCCCACGCGAGAAAGCGGGGGTGGGAGAGACGGTCGGAGGAGATCCCCGAGGCGGAAGCGGGAGTCGGCGGGGGGCAG
>NW_021849408.1:1366543-1370108 GCF_003651465.1 Formica exsecta
GGCGGGGGGCAGGGGGGGGGAGGGGGACGCAGGAGGGAAACAGAAGACGCGACGGTGCGCTCTTTCGCCGCGACGATCGGCGGCGAGACCGGGGACAGAGAGCGGAGACGGTTATCGCGGAAGTTCGGCAATTATAGGTGCCGAGTCGTCGTTCTCTTTCTTCCTTCCTCCGTTTTTTTTTTCTTTCTCCTTTTTTTTTCGCCGAGTGATATTGATTTGGGAGAGGCAGTTCGTATTCGCGGCACGAGCGTACCTTGTGACTCGCGGAGGCGATGCCGCCGCCAGCCAGCGCGATGCATCACGGCGCAGCGCGCATTGAGGGGTACACGTCGCTGCCGAGAGTGAGAGAGGATCGCGGGTGGCGAGGATGGGGTGGGCGAGGGGGAGGTGTGTGACGAACGGCTGGACAGAGAGAGAGAGAGAGAGAGAGAGAGAGAGAGAGAGAAAGAAAGAGAGAATCTCCTTTTGACGATGAATCTTTCTGTTGACGAGAGGAAATATATCGTATACCGAACGCGTCGCGTCCCGCCTCTTAGCACAAAGTCCGCCGTTCTCGCGGTGGCGCCGGCTTTGTTTTCGCGGCGCGCTCAAAGCGCGCGCCGCGAGAACGAGCACGTGGCCGCGGCGAGGCCGCGGGGGCACAGTCAGTGAAAATCATCGGGTGCGCGGACATTGTATGGCGGGAAACGTGCGTGATAGCGCGCGCGGCCTCCGTCGCAGCCGCAGGAGGGAGGCCCTAATCAACCTGGCGCGTGAATCTAACCCCACGCGAGAAAGCGGGGGTGGGAGAGACGGTCGGAGGAGATCCCCGAGGCGGAAGCGGGAGTCGGCGGGGGGCAGAGAGAGAGAGAGAGAGAGGCTAGATGCGAACGGACGGTTCCCCGCCGCGCACCGGTCGTTCCCCTACGCCGAAAGGTTGCCCCACCGCGTGGATCGTCATCCCCCGACGACGCGGTATCAAACCCCTTCCACCGGTTCAACGAACATAACCTCCTCGCTTCGCCTCCTCCCGACCCACCCCCTCCAGCCGTCGGTCCTCGCCGGCCGTCTCGTTCTCCACCATCGCCACCACCATCAGCCTCCTCTCGCCAGGAACGAGCGTTAAATCCCGGCAACCCCGGGTCTTTTCTACCGATTTCGCGCGAACGAACGAGATGATAAAATTCGGGCAATTTTCAAAATCGAAAAATTGGATCATCGATAATAATAACGACATTCGAAAATTGAAACTCGGTTGAATATCATGTCCGGGATATCTGCGATAAACCGCGCTAGATTATGGGAGCTAAAGAAATTTTCCGAGAAACGTAACATTTTTGTGAGGATGATCAGCAATCGTTATCGATTTCCTCGAGCAGCTTTTAATTGTGAATTGAAATCTTAATGTTCTCCCTCGAGTCCGTTGATCACGCTATCTCTTAATTTCTCGCGTCGCAACACGATGCATCGAAAAGTCGATCTAATCTGAAGATTATCTTGAGCAAAATTATCGCGCAACACTTTGATAAAATTAAAAAGAGTTGTCAAATACAATGCATCGACGAATCGTAAAATAATTGGAACGTGATTCAATGAGTGAAAGAACGCGAGAGTATCACGAGTGCTCTCTTATCGCTCCGTTATTGTTAAATATTAGGCCCGATGGCGGCATGTGTCACGTGTCACTTTGTGACAGACTCTCCGCGACTTGAGGTGTCCTTGGACAACTTGGTCCCCTCCACCCTCTGTATTTTGACGGACCGAGCGGGGGAAGCGATTGCCCCCGCGGATGCATCCACCCCTGCGACCGTCGCTACCGTCGCTGCCGCCGCCGCCGCCGCCGCCGCCGCCACCGGCACCTTCTCCCCGCTCTCGCGTCCTCTCTTCCCCGATGTGATGTGTATATGTGTATATGTGTATGTATGTATGTGTGTGTGTGTGTGTTCTCTATACCATCCCAAACCCGAACCAGTCCAGAAATCCCCCACTCTGATCGCGTGTGCACCGCGACGACGGAAGCGCGGCAACGCCGCAGAGCGCTCGCCAGTGTCTCGGTCTTGGCGAGTTACTCGGGGGGCTCAGGCCGAGTCTACCGAGATTGTGTCTACCGGCGCGGGTAACCCGAAAGCGAGTGTGGCGAGGATTAAAGTCGCGGGCCGCTCTACGGCATGCGGGACCGTCTCGCTGCTGTCTGAAGGCCGTACGGAAACGCACGAGGGACGGCGCGTCAACGATAAGAAAAGTTTCACGGCCGCGGCGGATCTAAAGGAGGAGGCCGACGACGAAGACGACGACGACGACAACGACGACGACGACGAGAAGGACGTAGAGGAAACGGTGGAGGAAGGAGGAGAAGAGACGGCAGCGACAAGAGGAAAAAAAGAGGAGAACGCATCGTCGTGCGGTAGACGTAGGAAAGAGGAGAGACAGGCCGACGAGACGAGCGCCGCGCGCTCGCACGTTGCCGCGCCGCGCTTCGCTATATCGCGCTACACGCGCGTCGTGATCCGCGAAATACGCGCGTACGCTCCGCGTGAAACGCGCGCCGCGTATACGCGACCTATACATATTTATATGAATACACGGTGACCCGCGCGCGGAGATAATACAGTGTAAATGGCGCTCTCGGCGCAGAATCAGTCGACGTCGTACGTGAACTTGTATTACTCGATCGTCCAACGCGCGGCGACGCGCTACTTTAAGGAATACTACAACTCCGGTGAGTACCAGAACACCCCGCACGCGTGTACATGTATACGCACGCACGCATGTAAAAGCGCGTGACACACGCACAGACACGACGAGACGCAGATAGCGCGCCTCGTATCATTTCACTGCCGTTCTCCTCCCCTGCAGTCTCCTCCTCCCGCGTCTCCTCTCGCGAACGTTATCAACCCTCGTGCCGGCGCGACAGGCGCCGGTGATCCACCTGTGCGTTCACGTCCACGTTTTTGCCAAAACGTCACGACATCATCACGTTGCGCCGCGCCGTGATAACACGCGGCTTCGAGTTTTCCCGCCGGGTCCCCCTTCTCGTTTTCCCCCCTCGCGCGCTCGAGTCCGTCTTTCTCACGAGTCCCTCATTCAGTAAACTCATTCAAACCGGGACGGTAATTTTTAATGATTTTGTTTCCCCAACCGATGACACTGTGAAAACACGAAAAATTATTTCAATCACGTGACACGGTAGATAGTGAAATATATTTCGTTGTGTCTATGATTTTGAGAAAAAAACGCTGCAAAAAAATCGAAATTACATTGTTTTCCATCGCTCATCCGAATACTCTCTTCCTTCTCTCTCTCTCTCTCTCTTGATGTCTCATCCTCCCACCCCCCCTCTCTCTCTCTCTCATCCAATGCACGCGTATGCACGTATACATACCGGGACAGTTACATGGACGGACTATAACGCGCCGGCAACTACTACTGGCAGAAGTGCTCTTCCGCTCTTGATGTCCACCCCCCCTCTCTCTCTCTCTCATCCAATGCACGCGTATGCACGTATACATACCGGGACAGTTACATGGACGGACTATACGGACTATAAAACTACTACTGGCAGAAGTGCTCTTCCGACTTGCGATTA
>NW_021849408.1:1372076-1388681 GCF_003651465.1 Formica exsecta
CTCTTCCGACTTGCGATTAACAACGCGCCGCTGGCCAGACACGTGTCTCGTACAAAACTCGTGTGCGTCTGCGGTCGAACTCGGCGAAGCACGCTCGAGAGAGAACAGTGTTCAACGTTGGGTGAACGAAAGGGAAAAGGAGAGAGGGAGAGGGAGAAAAGAAAAGAAAGAGCGAGAGGTGCGTAGGGCGAAGTACCGAGGGGAGTACGGGAGGATATACCGCTGGCCGTCGGTCACCGCGAATGTATTATTGCACGAAACTCCTTGCGTAGCGCGACACACGGAAAGGGATAGGAGTCTCGCGTATATATCCGCGCGGTTACTGCGCGAGGCGAAAAAATACAGTATTCGCGAGGGGAAGAGACCGAGAAAAGAGGGATGTTTTACTGCAAACTCCCCCCGAGAGAGTACCGACGAAATAATGTAGCAAAAGTACGAATTGGAACGACGAGAGTGGATAAGCGAGGAGCCGGTTCATCTCATATCGCGATGCGCGAATGGCAAGAAAATCGGAAATCGATTCGAAATATAAGCATCGAGATTAATAATTGAATAGAATTTTTTACTTTTATTTTTATTGATAATTAAATAGTCTTGTACACAACGATAATAAACCCCGTGAAATCTTTTTATCATTACAGATACGAGAGAAAGAGTATTTATAATAAGTATCTTAGACTGAAACATTTGTTCTAAAGGAAATAGATAAAAAAAATAGCACAGGGTGTGCTGAGAGAGAGAGACTGTGTATAGAAATCACCTTATAAACTTATCGTAATACCTAAGTGGATCATATTTCGACGGTAAAATCATCCAGAAAAGAGATAGTAAAAAGAAGGAAATTGAGCGTTTTACAATTGCCCTC
Organism: Formica exsecta; assembly: GCF_003651465.1. Classification (NCBI taxonomy): domain Eukaryota; kingdom Metazoa; phylum Arthropoda; class Insecta; order Hymenoptera; family Formicidae; genus Formica; species Formica exsecta. The sequence continues at coordinate 1,372,942 of NW_021849408.1, forward strand.
TCCTCGTATATATGTAAACTTTGTAATCACTGCAATATAAATTTGATGGCGTTAAACATGCCGATGAGTACGCGTAATTTAAAAGAAAAAATAAAATGAAATGCCTGAGATGTTTGATTCACTACATAGGTACACATCGATTGAATATGTTTGTATAGTAAACAGTTATCAATTCTTGAAAAGTATATCGGTTATTCTGAACGATATATGCGAACGATATAAATTATAACACTAGAAAAAATAATCTCACTTTTAAAATTTTACTCGATACATCAGTAATATAGCACAAATATTAAGAGCCACTGTGTAATAAAGCTACAATAATATCGCGTCACGAAATTGGAATATGCTAATTATATATTTGCAATGTTGTTCACGGTAATGATAAGTGATCATCACTCAACATAATTGATCCATATCTTCTAATTACTCGAAATGTATATTAAATCGAACTAATTTATCATATGTTATAATTGCAAGTTATTGTTATTATTTTTCGATAATTAACCGGCAACTGTTATTAACGCCATTCTATTTATTCGATGCTAGCTTGTTTCGAGTTAATAGACAAATCACGGTCAAGAATTTAATTACAAGTATATATCGTATTTTGGAAAGTATTCTTCTTAAGCGGGGCAAGAAAACGCGCAGGGAGAGAAGGAGAAAAAAGAAGAGAAAGAGAGAGAGAGAGAGAGAGAGAGAGAGAGAGAGAGAGAGAGAGAGAGAGAGAGAGAGAGAGAGAGAGAGAGAGAGAGAGAGAGAGAGAGAGAGAGAGAGAGAGAGAGAGAGAGAGAGAGAGAGAGAGAGAGAGAGAGAGAGAGAGAGAGAGAGAGAGAGAGAGAGAGAGAGAGAGAGAGAGAGAGAGAGAGAGAGAGAGAGAGAGAGAGAGAGAGAGAGAGAGAGAGAGAGAGAGAGAGAGAGAGAGAGAGAGAGAGAGAGAGAGAGAGAGAGAGAGAGAGAGAGAGAGAGAGAGAGAGAGAGAGAGAGAGAGAGAGAGAGAGAGAGAGAGAGAGAGAGAGAGAGAGAGAGAGAGAGAGAGAGAGAGAGAGAGAGAGAGAGAGAGAGAGAGAGAGAGAGAGAGAGAGAGAGAGAGAGAGAGAGAGAGAGAGAGAGAGAGAGAGAGAGAGAGAGAGAGAGAGAGAGAGAGAGAGAGAGAGAGAGAGAGAGAGAGAGAGAGAGAGAGAGAGAGAGAGAGAGAGAGAGAGAGAGAGAGAGAGAGAGAGAGAGAGAGAGAGAGAGAGAGAGAGAGAGAGAGAGAGAGAGAGAGAGAGAGAGAGAGAGAGAGAGAGAGAGAGAGAGAGAGAGAGAGAGAGAGAGAGAGAGAGAGAGAGAGAGAGAGAGAGAGAGAGAGAGAGAGAGAGAGAGAGAGAGAGAGAGAGAGAGAGAGAGAGAGAGAGAGAGAGAGAGAGAGAGAGAGAGAGAGAGAGAGAGAGAGAGAGAGAGAGAGAGAGAGAGAGAGAGAGAGAGAGAGAGAGAGAGAGAGAGAGAGAGAGAGAGAGAGAGAGAGAGAGAGAGAGAAAGAGTTGCGTACGAATTGGAACGTCGAGAGTGGATAAGCGAGGAGCCGGTTCATCTCATATCGTGATGCGCGAATGGCAAGAAAATCGGAAATCGATTCGAAATATAAGCATCGAGATTAATAATTGAATAGAATTTTTTACTTTTATTTTTATTGATAATTAAATAGTCTTGTACACAACGATAATAAACCCCGTGAAATCTTTTTATCATTACAGATACGAGAGAAAGAGTATTTATAATAAGTATCTTAGACTGAAACATTTGTTCTAAAGGAAATAGATAAAAAAAATAGCACAGGGTGTGCTGAGAGAGAGACTGTGTATAGAAATCACCTTATAAACTTATCGTAATACCTAAGTGGATCATATTTCGACGGTAAAATCATCCAGAAAAGAGATAGTAAAAAGAAGGAAATTGAGCGTTTTATAATTGGAGAGAAAGAGTTGCGTGATGATACGCAATCGCGGAATATTTGTCAGCGAGTTTGGGTCATCTAATCGGTTCTTGCGACGATCAAAGTGACGAAATGCGCAAAGCGATAGTTCCAATTCGGAGGAACCATTCTCTCATTCGACTGTCTCTATGATTCTTTCGCAGATTTGCTTTGTTCGGAGCGAGAAGAATCTGAAGGGAAATAATCCGATCGTCATTTCGTCCTTCCATTCGACAAAGTAACGTACAAAGTATGTGTGTGTGTGTGTGTGTGGGTGGATGTCGAGATTCCCTGCATATACTTTTCCTTATTCACTGATCCGTCGACCAGTTTAGAACCGACTTTTCCTTAGCGAGAACTCGATACCGCGTCTCTCTCCAGCTAACTTTTTAATATACAACTTTAGACATCTTTGAAACTAATCTTCGAACTAAATCTCTATACGAATTAATTTTGAAGTATGTTTTATTAACCATTTCTTTTTTTTTTCGCGACTGATAATTTTTCATAGCACGGAATTTATCACATATAGAAGCACGCGGCTGGTCGCGACTTAATAAAATATCTTGAAATCGGTTGAATATTAAAAACAGCATCTTTTAGAATTTCTCGCTAAAGATTCAATTTTCCCGAATCGCGCGTTCGAATCGATTTCTTTTTTCAAGAAGATACAAAGTTTGGAATGCATAATTTATCGAAATGTATCAATGATAAATATCGATGTAAAATTTTTGTCGAATCGCGGCAACGATATATCCCTTTTGCAGCCGCACACTTGCTAAACTTCGAGCGACGCAAGCTCCCCGTTCCACACCGATCGCGAGGGGCGCCCTGTCGCCTGGTCAAGGTGAGCGTCGTCGGCCGAGGACTCTCGCGATCGTGCTCTTTGTGACCGAGAAACACAACACCGGCGATCGTGAACAAGCAGTGCGTGCCGCTACGGCGGCGAATGACACAACATAGGAAAGTCTATGACGGGAACAATCGCGATTGCCGCTCGCGAGATCGACGAATGATGCCAGTTATCTCTGCGATGGAATCTACACCGGTTTACGGGCGCTCGAATTTTTTTTTCATTCATTATTCGTTACTTATTAATTCCGTGAGGGTGGGGGGGGGGAGGGAGGGAACAAAAATTTTAATCGTCGGAAAAGAGAAAGAATGGTGCAAATTCAGTTTATAAGAGAATGTAATCTAATTTCCACGAATTTTCCGTTCGATAAACGCGCGCCTGCAAACACGCCCTTTCCGAGAGCAGTCGCCGCACATCGGTCGGATGCGATTTCAAAGACACGCGGCGAGGGTCTCTCGCGCGGTTATATTTGTGCAACGGGGAGATATATAGAGTGTTGGAGAGTCGCGCGCATTTTGCTGGAAGGAGACGGATTGCCTATTTAGATATGCCGCTTCGATAAGAATGCTCCTGGTGAAAATTTAGTACGTGTCGGACGTGTGCATGCATCAAATCGAATTTATGCATTTTCAACATTTGTGAAGCCACAGAAGCTTCTTGATTTATCATTGTTCAATTATTGCGTGTTCTCACCGAAAAAAATTTTGCCAATCCAAGAAATTTTCAGATTTGTGATGATTGTCGAAGCATTAAAGTTACGAGTCTTCTAGATAAGCGTTCCGCATCTGTGATTTGATTTGCCATAATATCAAGTTTTAGTAATAATTTCGATAATATTCGTTTCGCGAACTGACGATCCAAGTATTCTCCATTGTTTGCACTGCATGAGAAATAATTCCAAGTTTCTTCTCGTTATTTTATAATTACGGCGAGACGTATATATTTAATTATCGAAAGGATTGAGGCATTAGATCAATAATAAATGTAAATCGCCAATAAATCGCGCTATTAATGCGAAAAAAACTTTTAGCGAGTATAAATCGTGTAACATCGCGTGCATCGCCGGTAATAATTGTTATATTGTCTTAATAATTGCGTGAATTTATTCGCGCGATACATTCGCGGTTAAAACCGCGAGCATAATCGCGAATCATTGATTGTATTCACGCAGCGTGCTTTATGCCGTGGAAATCGGCGTGCTTTCTCGATTAAACGAATCGTAAAACAAGTAACGAAGTGCGGCGAATTGTCGCAATTATTTTTATTATTACATAAACATGACAGATTTAAATCGTATTAAAATGCGTGATGTTTCACAAGAACAATCACATCGCACACAGTTCGAACTTTGCGAACTTCTTTTCATCAGAATTCACATTTTTGTCACGCGTGCCCGTGTTTTCTTTCGAGATAACATATATCGTTAAATGGACGTTGTCATTTTCGACACGTCAGATGTAATCCCGCAAAGTCTTCGCATTTATGCGGAGTTACGGCGATGTTGAGATGCCTCTCCTAAGATTTCTCTTGAATGGCTTTTACATAAAGTGTAAGTTGTGTAAAGCCTGTAAATATTTGTGCGCGTCTGCGTGAGCCAATGTCACGTTTTAACTGTTGGGAATTGGCTGCCGGGATTCAACCTTGACTTAAATTCTCGAAAGCGGTCGGCTTCGCGAGGGACGGAAATTGAGCATAAAGTATCTCAATCGAAACAGTTTCTTTTTTTCTTTCCAAAGTTCTTTTCTCGTCAGACACAACGGGCGTTACGAGATAATTATACGAACGTGCGATTGGAAATATCAGCGATGTGATGGAAAAGACAATGAGCTCTACAAGGATCGGAATTATTGAAAGCGCTTTGTGCAAAAAGCGCGCATCAATGTCCTTAGATGTCCTTAGATGTCCTGGGATTCCTAATCGTAATGTGGCGCAATACAAGAAAATATATTGTACAAAGTTTGTAATTGTCCGTTGAAGACGCTCTATAGCGCGAATCGCACCAGTGATGGGTGTGAGTCATTTTTACTAAAGAGAGAAAGAGACAGAGAAGGAAAGAAAAGACGTCGTGCGCGCATTCGGAAAATAAACGTCTCGGCGAGTTTATCATTTGACTCCTGGTGATAAAAGAGCGATCATTGCTCCGTATCGTTTGTAATATAAGAATTAATGCATAGCGAGCAAACGAGCGCGTAGAAAATCCACAATCGACCCGATTTAATGCCGTAGATGTGTAATATAATTATAATATGCGTGTATTCTTTTTTTATTGTCTCTGCTCTCTTTCTTTCTTTCTCTCTACATTTATAAATTATGTATCAATGACGCACAGCGTTCAGAGAAAAAGACCGAAACGAATTGGAATTAAAATATCTGATCGTACTTATGTCGCTTAAACAACACGCTTTCTATTTAAATAATAAATAATGAGCCAACAAAATTGATACATGTTTCATTCTAGATTTGTGCGATTGAATATATATATATATATATATATATGATAATTATGTTTATATTCTGTCGACTTTATAAATTATGCATTAATAGTCTATCTATAAAAAAAATACATCCAAATTTAGTTCGCATATCTGATATCAACGTCGCACACTCTAAATGCTTTTTTAGAATACTCTACTCGAGTAATTAATGTCTTTCGCGTCAACGGAATTAAATAAATAGATAAATATAGTTATATATGGAATCGATTCGTATATTGCTGTGGATACACGACAATTATGATTGTGTACGATTTTTATTGATTATTCCAATCTCATAAATTATGCATTAATCGTTTAACATAAAAAAAAAAAAAAAAAATTGCAGAGCGAGTTTGAGTCAACGTTTGGCGTCTCATCGCGCGCGCTATTCCATAACTTTACCATTTAAGCAATTAATACCATGACAGCGTACAACGAAATTAAATAGAGTAATGAATATGCCGAAACGCAAAATGTTTTTAATTGGATCGTTATCAGATTCGATTACGAACTCTCTGTCTCTCGACGGCACGACAGGGCAGGCAGGGTCGGTTTCACGCGCGTTTCCGCGATATTTGCGCAAATCCGCCGCGATGGTCTTGGACATGAACACGTACAAATTGTTTTATATTTATAAGATAAAAATAATATACTATGCGAAAGAGAGAGATAGAGAACGAGATAGAGAGTGCATTCGAACATCCGTCAAAAATATCGCGGTAACAATAGCGAAGGAAAAAAAAATATATGTATATACACACACACACACACACACACACACACACGCACACACATATGTATGTATGTATATATATATATATATATATATATATATATATACGACGTTTTGACTTCGTCAATACGTGCTCTACACTCTCGAGCTAACAGCGGGCATATTTCGTTTCTGTCTATTTTTCAGAAAACAAACATTCGATCTCTGACGAGCTGAATAACGCCAATGGAACACTAGGAAAGGACCACTCGTTTCTGGAGCACTCTTCGGAGCGCCATCGCGGAAAGTTATGTTTTTGTTGCGCCCGTTTCGTTTTTTTGCCCACCCCCACGTTCCACGCTTGCCGCGCGAGGGAGGTCCCTTGAATCGGTTCGATAGGAATACGGGCCGCAGGTATTTCCTCTGACGTTCGATAAATAGCGGCCGATGTTTGCTCTCGTAAATGAATGCCCGAGAGTTCCCCTTTCCCCCTGTCGTTGATCTTCGAGATTCTCCCGCGAATAAATCCAACGCGTATCGTGCTCTTAATCCTTAACTCGTAGTGTCTCATTGCAGATAAATATTGTAAATTGTAAATTTTGTTAAACGAAGAAATGCGAAAATTGCGCGTAATTTTGAGAAAATTTTGAAAAAAATTATTTCTTGTGAACGAAAAGATCTTATACATATATAAGAGTTGAATGGCAAGAGCTGATATATCGCTGGAGATATAAAAATTGTCTTGTCCAGCGATATTTTTTTTTTTCTTACTCAGCATCGGCAAGATCGGCGTAATTGCCAAGTAGAGACGCTTAGAAACGGCCAATCGATGAGATATCGCGATGAGACAAAAAGCGACTACGTATATCTCGTAATTCATACACCCACGCGAAATATACGTCGCCGCGTCGTCTCCTCTTTTTTCCGCAGAGAACGCAATGGAATTGATGGTGCATACGGTGTTACGTCGTGAAAATTACGTTCGCGCGCGGATCTCGTACACAACTATAATTATCATCCGTTCTTTCGTATTCACGTAAATTCATAAATTAGCGAATAAAACCGGTTTATTTAAAATAGCGTCGTAGTCGTGATATATTGTACTACACCTTCCCAAGAATTTTACCAACATATATATACATACATAATATATATATATAATACGTATAACGCATAATATAGAAATGAGATATATCGAGATATAAAATGTATGTATATTTCGGTGCAAAGGATCGAATGACGAAAAACGATACGTGTGCGTGACTTTGTGCTTTCGCTTGTGCTACGAAGACAATCCGCTAGAAATCTGAGAATCTCTGAGGAGCATTGATACGGGAACAATTCGAGGAATCGAAAATTCGAGAGTTCCAATAATCGGAGGAGCGGAAAATGAATAATTATTATATGAGATTATTGCTCGAGACGTGGTGCTTCTTCAACATTTTTAACAACGGATTTGCACGAAGTGTGTCGCGGGATTCTGTCGACCGGCGCAAAACTCGTCGATCTAACACTATGAATCGAGTTTTCTCCTTCGATATTTTCTTTTATTGTACGCATAACGGAGACAGCGCCTTCACTTTAAGTCCACAAAGTCGCTTTCACTCGCTCAATTAAATCCGCGCTTTCCAATCAAAGACACTCCAGTTATTTCGCGATTTTGTGCAGAAAGAAAAAGATCCAATTTTATCTTTTACTTTTCTACTTTCGTCTAACTTAACAGATCACTGTTAATAAGAATTGGAAGTCGATTCGCGTAAAGCCGCATATTCTCCAACGAAAGCGAGAACGAGCGAGCAAACATTCGTACTTAATAAATTATTTGGTGTGCAAAGAATAGCATGAAAACGTTGGTGATTACGCGGCTTAAAACTGATTGGCGTTATGTTTTATTTCGTCTCATGATAACATCGACGATCATTAAATGTTAATTCTTATTGACTCATGCGTAAAAATTGTCAAATCCCGTCTCAACGGCTTTTCGCTTTTTTTTTTTTTTTCACGAATCTAGTTTATCAGACACTTGGTATTGTCGCGACATATAATTATAAAGCAACCGTTAAAACTCATTCGAGATTTTAATACTGCAGAAATAACGAAAATAATTTGTATATTTTTTATACATTGGCGACAATAACATCGCGACGATTGACGCAAGAAAATTGACGCATTTCGCACTTTTGTTTGCGGCATAGGTAGGGAATTGACCTCATCGAAATTATACCGGTTTCGCGAACCCCCGTGACGCGAAGCGAGTTTTTCGATTGTTTGCCCGTAGTAGTCACACCATTCGATTCCCGCACCATTCGAGATTCGACGAGTTCGACCTGGCGACTTAAATCTGCGAGAGAGCCGCCGCGGCAGGAAAAATCTTTAAAAATGCTGGTCCCGACGTGAAAAAAGCGCGCATGTGCAGCCACGGGCCATCTCTCTCTTTCTCTCCTCTTTTTCGCTTCCTACTCTATCGATGTTAGCTATAGTTCTCCCGGCTTCGCTTTATGCGTTTCTCGCAGCCAAAACAAATCGTAAAGACGCCCGCCGGAGTGCAATCCTATGCTTGTTGCCGAAAAATCAATGATATCAGCGACACTGGCGAGGGACACGTTCGTCAAACACGAAATAATATTAGATCGCGCGAAAGAATTTCACCTCAGGAGTTTGCATAACTGAACCTTTCATCGAGCATCGCCGATATTTCCCCAAATATATTGACATTTTTTCGATTAAAAAAAGATTGACGCCAACTTTATCAAGAGATTGATCTGTTTGAATTATTATTCTCTCTGCGAAGTCTTTCTATTTTCATCTGCGATCTCTTCGCGTATATATCGTCTTAATATAACTATGCGATTACGTCTTCATTTTCTTTCGCCTTTTGTCGGTACGCTCGTGTAATTTCTACCAAGATTTCTTTCCGATTTTTGTTGATACAAGTGTTACGAGTCTATTCAAGTGTCTCTTGATATTCTTATTCTAACTCGAAGTAAGATATTGATGCTAAAAGAAATATTAGCTTATGCTGAGCATGTCTTTAAATATGCTAAGAGAAAAAAAAAAAGTATTTTTATACATTATCATTTTTTAGGGAGTATTAAGCGAATGTAATTAATGGAAATTTTTCGTCCGAGTGATTTATTTATTACGTTAATAAACACAGTAATTGGGGCGCTAATTAAAAGAATTGGTAAAAATCGTTGAAATAGGGTGTTGAAGTTTATAATTCGTTCTACTAAAAACTTGATTGATAAACCGGTTGTGCGAGATGAACAAAATGTCATTCGTCAGTTCCATGACATACGTGTTTCTTATTCTAACTATTTATACAACAATGCAACTCTGTCAAACAAGCATTGTCTGTCGGACCGAATAATTCAATACAGATCTAAAAAGAAATTTATTTTTGCGACAAGTTTACGTCGAATTTCCTGAAATAATCTAAGTTAGTACAAAATAGCAATGTGCCAAATTTGCAGTTTGCTCCCCGCTTGTGTATACATATTAAAAACATCAATACTTATATTGTATAACAGAACATCGCGGGTAAACCTACGTGTTATTAAATATTTATGATATTATGATCGAACATGAGTTTAAGCCATTACTTACACTTGAGTATTTATGCTACTAATATTGAAATCTTAAACTCATTGATCGTTCAAAGGAACTCCCAAAGATAAGAAAAAATGAAAGTGAATATAATGTACATTATAATTTTTCTGATATCATTTTGTGATACTGTTGATGATTTATTTGTAAATATGATTCTCTCAAAAATGAAACTATTGTGTCAAATGACCGCTAGCCACCTGTCTACGTGATTTGTGAAACGCGCGTCAAAATCAACGACGAAATCTTACGACTGCGACTGCTTAGTTGGTAAAGTTATAAGTGGATCCGTCTCTCATTAAAGCTCGGTCGGACTGCTCGGTAAAACTTGTGGAGTTCGTATCAACGCTTACCAATGTTTATTCACGCGAATGCGAGGGAAAGAATAATCCGGAGATTTCTTTAATACAATTTATCATTAAGAACACTCGTCTACTTCTTGAACGATTCGACACCGGAAAAGATGCTCGTAATGAAGAAGAAACTAATTTCTCTCTTTGTTTCTTTTGTGTACTTTTTATAAGTATTAATCTCCCACTTGAAATTGAATGATCGGCTGAATGGATTATCATTATTACGACGGTAATTACCGATTATTACTACTATTGTCATCATCATTTCGATGACCATCAAAATTTAATTGTTAAAAAAAATTGCATTTATATTAATTATGATATCCTCCAAGATTCTTATGTTGGAACAAACGAATGAAACTTCTTTCGTTTTATTCTATCGATTAAATTTTTGATATTTTTATCCTGGCTGTCAGCTGCCATATAAAGTGCAATCATAGCTTGCGCTTCTTTTTGCGCGACACACATTTAGTTTTTGCGCTATATAGCTAACGACTTCCGACGTGCGAAGGAAATTTGGACGATTACTCGGGAATTCTGGTTGTAATTAAGTGTTGCTGGACGGAGATTGAGTTTAATGAGACGTAGCGTTTTCTTGGCGGCACGACTCTTGACAAATTTCTCGAAATAAGCCGGTCCTCGATAATAGATTAACAAACGTTATCATGAATGTAATAACGTAATACTTTTTTAATATTGGGATGGATTGTATACGATATATGTCGATAGGGCGGAAGAAGGAAAGCCGGACCGCAGATATTGATAAATATTTACGTCGATATATGTACACGACTGCTGTCCAAATCGTACAATCGCTTAAATATTTTCATGCTATCGAGATTTCGTATCAAGGAGCGTTTTAATTTTCCCCACGTTCGGTCGGAGAAACGGAAAACAATGTTGCAAAACGACATGGCTTTTAAAAGCGCCGAATCGCGAGAAAATCACGGAAATTATATGCAGAATTATATTAATGACACTCTCTTCGAGCGCGAATATCGCATTAGCGTCACTTTTCGACCGGTCACTCTTCTCTTAACCATGATAACGGGACATTATAACATTATTGCTCTGGAGATTCCCGGAATAGTTAAATGTGATTACGCGACGGAATAAACTTGCAATCGCAATAAACTAATCTTGACGCGCGAGCGAGCGATTGCACGCGGCATTATCTCAACAAACAACGGTTATGTAATGGAGATATATAAATGCGGTAAAATAAAAATGATCAGCTATAAATACGACTGATTCACGTGCAAACGAACGGCATATATCAGATCGCGATGACTTCTCTTGTTTTTTCTTCGGCACAAATTTTTATCTCGGTGAATTTCGCCAACCAGTATATTCCTGGATTTTTGAGATTCCATAGATTTTTTATTGTTATCCGTCAATATATAGCATTAATCATTCGTCATATATCATTTCGACTTAATTAGATTTAATTTCGTTTTTTTTTGTACATGTATTTAAGTTTTACGCTTTCGTATTAATTTTTTTCATTTCTAATAAATTAATGTTTGTCCCATTTTTCACGAGAAACAACATTATATCGGATGAGTCATTTAATGCAAGAGAAGTAAAAATCTTTAAACGGGCCGCGCGAAATGCAAATCGAATGACGAATCCATTCGACAAATAAGAGAAAATGAAGTCCGATATAATTAGTTTGATAAGAGGAGGAGTGCCTCGCGATTATTGCGTAACGTAAATTCCGTAATCGTAAAACGCCTTAAGCTATCTTATTCCTCGGGATGTAATTGCGCGCGATAATACTGATTGGGCAAGACACACACGTCTTAAATAATGGCAAAGTTTAATTAAAAACTTTGTGCGCGATATAATTGCTTTTATTTCAGCGTTCATCTCTTATTTTTGATTAATTATAGCTGCACCTTTGTTATATCCACGTATTTAAACAAATTAATGGGTGCGAAAGAGGAAGAATGGATTGAAACGAACATGCGATATGATCCTGTTTCTTATTTGACCGTCCAAGGACAAAAATTTTCAAGGATTCAGGAATCCAACGAATGAGGCACGCGATTCTGTGCCGCGTGCCTGATTCTGATATCTTTAAATTATTATTCAAAGTATCAGTATAATATACGCAGTTTGTAGATTCGACCTGCATAACAGCGATTGAACTTGTGAAGCGTGAACCGGACATGTCTAACCATGCGTGACTGGGAACATGGCACGAATCGATATTCTAGAGTGCGCATTCTGTTATCGAAGATTCTAAAGATCTGCGCTTCTTGACCCAATTCCGAGTAATTTCATCCTTGATCAAGAGCGGTCAAAAAATACACCTGCAGAATTTCATCTTATTTCACGAGTACACTATCCAGATTGAATTACTCTATTTAAATTACATTAGCATAAATCAAGTGTACACGGTATTTGAAATGTAGACATAATGATAAAAAAATGCAGACTATCTCGTGTTTTTATGTTTTTTTAACACAATAACGCTTTTATGTCAACGTGTATCTAACCGCAAACCTTCTTTTGCTTTATCTACTTTCAGATACTGGCGCGCCCTACGTATTGTACAAAGATAATATGGAGAGACCCCAGGGTCAGTGGGGCCCGGGGCCGGGATCTCTCCAGGACGGCGGACTGTACCCTCAGCAACAGCAACAACAACAGCAGCAACAACAGGGTTCCTCTTCGTCAGGAAGCCCACAGCAGGCCTGTGGTCCTCCTGTCGAGGGTAGTGAAAACGGTCCCCCGCCCTCCTTAGCATCGCCTGTGCCCTCACCGTATCCTTCGGCGCCTCCCGAGCCTCAGTCCTTGACTCCACCGGACGATGATATACAATCGAGTCAGGCAACGTCCCAACAACAACAACAGCAGCAGCAAACGCAGCAGCAGGTCCAGCAGCAGCAACAGCAACAACAGCAGCAGCAGCAGCAGCAGCAGCAGCAGCAAGTTCAACAGCAGCAGCCTCCACAACAGCAGCAGCAACAACAAACGCAACAAGATCACTCGCCGCAGCAACAATTAACTCCTCACGCAGAGGTGGACCGCAGCGATTGTTTTCCTGGCGCTGGGGAGCTGCAGCAGTATCCGCAACACTACTTCAAAGAAGCCCGGCCGCATCCTTCGCCGTCCGTGCCACCTCACATGCTCACTCCTGGCGGCTTTTCTGCGCTGCATTATCTCAAACAGCCCGGTGTAATGCTGACATCCCTCGGTCAGGGCGATGGTGGGCCCGGCTTGGACGCGCATCAGTACGCCAGTCCGAACGCGCCCAACATGGCAACCGGGCTGCCCGACATCGTGCAGCAGAGCGGCAAATCGTCCAAGTCCGGCAACAGCGATCTGCGCCTGTTCAAGTGTTTGACCTGCGGCAAAGACTTTAAACAGAAGTCGACTCTGCTGCAGCACGAGCGGATCCACACGGATAGCCGGCCGTACGGGTGTCCGGAATGCGGCAAGCGGTTTCGACAACAATCCCACCTCACGCAGCACCTACGCATACACGCTAACGAGAAGCCGTACGCTTGCGTTTACTGCGAGCGCACGTTCCGGCAGCGTGCCATCCTCAACCAGCATCTGCGCATCCACTCGGGTGAGAAGCCATACCAATGTCCGGAGTGCGGAAAACACTTCCGTCAGAAGGCGATCCTGAATCAGCACGTCCGCACACACCAAGGCGAGCATTTCTCTCTGCCTCCCAGACTCCCCAGAGGGCGTCCATCACAACCACACACTGACCCACCCACCGGTTCTAACTCATTACTATCGCAACCGCCGTCGCCACCGTCACCATCGGCATCATCATCATCATCGTCATTATAATAACCACGTTTATTACCGCCGGCGGTACAATAACCCGCATACTAACGATTCATCTCGATTTTCTTACCTGTCCAGTGTTTGATTTACCAGTGGCGGATTTAGAGCTCGGAAAATCAAATAATTGTAAATTGACAGAACGATGTGTGTGTCTTTAAATAAAAACGGGATAAATTCACCACTGGTCTATATCACCTATATCCCTCACCAGCCTACTAAAACTCGTGTTTTTCTTTGAAAGTTCTCGGAAACTAATATAGCGACGATTTATCAGACACAATTTGCCGGTATCATCGGCCTCGTTGCCGCTAAGGCCAACCGGCGGGTAAGAACGGTTGAGCTGGACGCGAAAACGCTGGTGAGCTGTGAGATAGAGCAGTCCCCGCCACCCCTCCTTTTCCTTTCCGATCCTAAACGATCCAACTCGTCATCTAGTCTAATCCGCCTGCCTTTTAATAACTTTGGTTTTTCGCGTTAAGGTGGACATCGGCTTGCCAGCGGCTACTGCGTTTCTTCTCGTGCACCTATCGCTGCTAACTGCTAATAACTTTCACTGGGGATCGCGCGATAAATTGAATTTATAAGCTTCCCAAACAGCACAAAAGTCCAAAAGACGTGTAAATGCCGCGGAATAAATCAGGATCTTTCTTTAGACGTTTTTCTCGGACGTTTGTGTTGCCTGGGTGTTTTCGCTCGAATTTGAGCGATTTCTTAACGCCACGCTTGATTCGTGTTACAATTGACATGTAGTTTTAATCTCTCTCCGTCTCATTAAACCGGACTAACGTTCTTCCTTTTCATTCCGTCCGCCGTGGAATACCGCCGATGAACGTGGACCGTACTTTCATTACAGACGTGAGCCCGCACCTCATCTTCAAGAACGGGATGACGCCGACGCTCTGGCCGCAGGACGTTCCCTTTCCGCCCGAGGAAGGTAAAGAGGAAGTAGCGTCAACGTTCGGCGACACGGACACGCAGTCGGGCGCGTTCAGTCCGGCGCCAGACGCAAACTCCATCCAGTACCCCGCTTACTTCAAGGATCCGAAGGGCGGCAATCACACAGTCTTTGGCGCGGGCGGTCCGGGCAGCTTCGGCGCCCTGCAGTACATCAAGCAGCAGGGCGGCACGAAGAGCTGTCTACCTGATGTGATACAGCACGGCCGCTCGGCCGGCATGCCGTTGTACGTGCGCTGTCCGATCTGCCAGAAGGAGTTCAAGCAGAAGTCTACGCTGCTGCAACACGGATGTATACACATCGAGTCGCGACCGTATCCGTGTCCGGAGTGCGGCAAGAGGTTCCGTCAGCAGTCCCATCTCACGCAACACTTGCGCATCCACACGAACGAGAAGCCGTACGGCTGTGTGTACTGCGGGCGCAACTTCCGTCAGCGCACGATCCTGAATCAGCATCTGCGCATCCACACGGGCGAGAAGCCGTACAAATGTCAGCAGTGTGGTAAAGACTTCCGTCAGAAGGCAATTCTGGATCAGCACACGCGCACCCATCAGGGCGACCGGCCGTTCTGCTGCCCGATGCCCAATTGCAGGCGGCGCTTCGCCACCGAGCCCGAGGTGAAGAAGCACATTGACAACCACATGAATCCGCACGCGGCCAAGGTGCGTCGGAACTCGAACGGTGACACGAAGCCGCCCGGCACGCCCGCGGGCCTGGGCCCGGTTCCCGTACCCCGCGGTACCCTCACGCCCACGGTCGTCAAACCGGAGCTCTACTTCCCGCAGTGCTACGCGCCCGCGTTCAATCACCAGCCGCCGGTGTCAACCGCGCAATTTCCCGGCGCCCAGGCAAACGGCGTGTCCGTGACCGGCGAATTCAAGCCGCCGACCGGTCTTCCGCCGCAGTGACTAACCGTCCATCCTGCCGCCTACTAGCAAGCAGGAATCCCCGCGCTGAGGTTTCAGCGCTGTTTCGGCCCAGCCGCGTTGGAGGCCGACGCGACATCGAACGCAATCGTCGCCGCCG
>NW_021849408.1:1391021-1436268 GCF_003651465.1 Formica exsecta
TAAAAAGAAATTTATTTTTGCGACAAGTTTACGTCGAATTTCCTGAAATAATCTAAGTTAGTACAAAATAGCAATGTGCCAAATTTGCAGTTTGCTCCCCGCTTGTGTATACATATTAAAAACATCAATACTTATATTGTATAACAGAACATCGCGGGTAAACCTACGTGTTATTAAATATTTATGATATTATGATCGAACATATGAGTTTAAGCCATTACTTACACTTGAGTATTTATGCTACTAATATTGAAATCTTAAACTCATTGATCGTTCGAAAGTAACTCCCAAAGATAAGAAAAAATGAAAGTGAATATAATGTACATTATAATTTTTCTGATATCATTTTGTGATACTGTTGATGATTTATTTGTAAATATGATTCTCTCAAAAATGAAACTATTGTGTCAAATGACCGCTAGCCACCTGTCTACGTGATTTGTGAAACGCGCGTCAAAATCAACGACGAAATCTTACGACTGCGACTGCTTAGTTGGTAAAGTTATAAGTGGATCCGTCTCTCATTAAAGCTCGGTCGGACTGCTCGGTAAAACTTGTGGAGTTCGTATCAACGCTTACCAATGTTTATTCACGCGAATGCGAGGGAAAGAATAATCCGGAGATTTCTTTAATACAATTTATCATTAAGAACACTCGTCTACTTCTTGAACGATTCGACACCGGAAAAGATGCTCGTAATGAAGAAGAAACTAATTTCTCTCTTTGTTTCTTTTGTGTACTTTTTATAAGTATTAATCTCCCACTTGAAATTGAATGATCGGCTGAATGGATTATCATTATTACGACGGTAATTACCGATTATTACTACTATTGTCATCATCATTTCGATGACCATCAAAATTTAATTGTTAAAAAAAATTGCATTTATATTAATTATGATATCCTCCAAGATTCTTATGTTGGAACAAACGAATGAAACTTCTTTCGTTTTATTCTATCGATTAAATTTTTGATATTTTTATCCTGGCTGTCAGCTGCCATATAAAGTGCAATCATAGCTTGCGCTTCTTTTTGCGCGACACACATTTAGTTTTTGCGCTATATAGCTAACGACTTCCGACGTGCGAAGGAAATTTGGACGATTACTCGGGAATTCTGGTTGTAATTAAGTGTTGCTGGACGGAGATTGAGTTTAATGAGACGTAGCGTTTTCTTGGCGGCACGACTCTTGACAAATTTCTCGAAATAAGCCGGTCCTCGATAATAGATTAACAAACGTTATCATGAATGTAATAACGTAATACTTTTTTAATATTGGGATGGATTGTATACGATATATGTCGATAGGGCGGAAGAAGGGAACCAACGAAAGCCGGACCGCAGATATTGATAAATATTTACGTCGATATATGTACACGACTGCTGTCCAAATCGTACAATCGCTTAAATATTTTCATGCTATCGAGATTTCGTATCAAGGAGCGTTTTAATTTTCCCCACGTTCGGTCGGAGAAACGGAAAACAATGTTGCAAAACGACATGGCTTTTAAAAGCGCCGAATCGCGAGAAAATCACGGAAATTATATGCAGAATTATATTAATGACACTCTCTTCGAGCGCGAATATCGCATTAGCGTCACTTTTCGACCGGTCACTCTTCTCTTAACCATGATAACGGGACATTATAACATTATTGCTCTGGAGATTCCCGGAATAGTTAAATGTGATTACGCGACGGAATAAACTTGCAATCGCAATAAACTAATCTTGACGCGCGAGCGAGCGATTGCACGCGGCATTATCTCAACAAACAACGGTTATGTAATGGAGATATATAAATGCGGTAAAATAAAAATGATCAGCTATAAATACGACTGATTCACGTGCAAACGAACGGCATATATCAGATCGCGATGACTTCTCTTGTTTTTTCTTCGGCACAAATTTTTATCTCGGTGAATTTCGCCAACCAGTATATTCCTGGATTTTTGAGATTCCATAGATTTTTTATTGTTATCCGTCAATATATAGCATTAATCATTCGTCATATATCATTTCGACTTAATTAGATTTAATTTCGTTTTTTTTTGTACATGTATTTAAGTTTTACGCTTTCGTATTAATTTTTTTCATTTCTAATAAATTAATGTTTGTCCCATTTTTCACGAGAAACAACATTATATCGGATGAGTCATTTAATGCAAGAGAAGTAAAAATCTTTAAACGGGCCGCGCGAAATGCAAATCGAATGACGAATCCATTCGACAAATAAGAGAAAATGAAGTCCGATATAATTAGTTTGATAAGAGGAGGAGTGCCTCGCGATTATTGCGTAACGTAAATTCCGTAATCGTAAAACGCCTTAAGCTATCTTATTCCTCGGGATGTAATTGCGCGCGATAATACTGATTGGGCAAGACACACACGTCTTAAATAATGGCAAAGTTTAATTAAAAACTTTGTGCGCGATATAATTGCTTTTATTTCAGCGTTCATCTCTTATTTTTGATTAATTATAGCTGCACCTTTGTTATATCCACGTATTTAAACAAATTAATGGGTGCGAAAGAGGAAGAATGGATTGAAACGAACATGCGATATGATCCTGTTTCTTATTTGACCGTCCAAGGACAAAAATTTTCAAGGATTCAGGAATCCAACGAATGAGGCACGCGATTCTGTGCCGCGTGCCTGATTCTGATATCTTTAAATTATTATTCAAAGTATCAGCATAATATACGCAGTTTGTAGATTCGACCTGCATAACAGCGATTGAACTTGTGAAGCGTGAACCGGACATGTCTAACCATGCGTGACTGGGAACATGGCACGAATCGATATTCTAGAGTGCGCATTCTGAGATCGAAGATTCTAAAGATCTGCGCTTCTTGACCCAATTCCGAGTAATTTCATCCTTGATCAAGAGCGGTCAAAAAATACACCTGCAGAATTTCATCTTATTTCACGAGTACACTATCCAGATTGAATTACTCTATTTAAATTACATTAGCATAAATCAAGTGTACACGGTATTTGAAATGTAGACATAATGATAAAAAAATGCAGACTATCTCGTGTTTTTATGTTTTTTTAACACAATAACGCTTTTATGTCAACGTGTATCTAACCGCAAACCTTCTTTTGCTTTATCTACTTTCAGATACTGGCGCGCCCTACGTATTGTACAAAGATAATATGGAGAGACCCCAGGGTCAGTGGGGCCCGGGGCCGGGATCTCTCCAGGACGGCGGACTGTACCCTCAGCAACAGCAACAACAACAGCAGCAACAACAGGGTTCCTCTTCGTCAGGAAGCCCACAGCAGGCCTGTGGTCCTCCTGTCGAGGGTAGTGAAAACGGTCCCCCGCCCTCCTTAGCATCGCCTGTGCCCTCACCGTATCCTTCGGCGCCTCCCGAGCCTCAGTCCTTGACTCCACCGGACGATGATATACAATCGAGTCAGGCAACGTCCCAACAACAACAACAGCAGCAGCAAACGCAGCAGCAGGTCCAGCAGCAGCAACAGCAACAACAGCAGCAGCAGCAGCAGCAGCAGCAGCAGCAAGTTCAACAGCAGCAGCCTCCACAACAGCAGCAGCAACAACAAACGCAACAAGATCACTCGCCGCAGCAACAATTAACACAATTAACAGAGGTGGACCGCAGCGATTGTTTTCCTGGCGCTGGGGAGCTGCAGCAGTATCCGCAACACTACTTCAAAGAAGCCCGGCCGCATCCTTCGCCGTCCGTGCCACCTCACATGCTCACTCCTGGCGGCTTTTCTGCGCTGCATTATCTCAAACAGCCCGGTGTAATGCTGACATCCCTCGGTCAGGGCGATGGTGGGCCCGGCTTGGACGCGCATCAGTACGCCAGTCCGAACGCGCCCAACATGGCAACCGGGCTGCCCGACATCGTGCAGCAGAGCGGCAAATCGTCCAAGTCCGGCAACAGCGATCTGCGCCTGTTCAAGTGTTTGACCTGCGGCAAAGACTTTAAACAGAAGTCGACTCTGCTGCAGCACGAGCGGATCCACACGGATAGCCGGCCGTACGGGTGTCCGGAATGCGGCAAGCGGTTTCGACAACAATCCCACCTCACGCAGCACCTACGCATACACGCTAACGAGAAGCCGTACGCTTGCGTTTACTGCGAGCGCACGTTCCGGCAGCGTGCCATCCTCAACCAGCATCTGCGCATCCACTCGGGTGAGAAGCCATACCAATGTCCGGAGTGCGGAAAACACTTCCGTCAGAAGGCGATCCTGAATCAGCACGTCCGCACACACCAAGGCGAGCATTTCTCTCTGCCTCCCAGACTCCCCAGAGGGCGTCCATCACAACCACACACTGACCCACCCACCGGTTCTAACTCATTACTATCGCAACCGCCGTCGCCACCGTCACCATCGGCATCATCATCATCATCGTCATTATAATAACCACGTTTATTACCGCCGGCGGTACAATAACCCGCATACTAACGATTCATCTCGATTTTCTTACCTGTCCAGTGTTTGATTTACCAGTGGCGGATTTAGAGCTCGGAAAATCAAATAATTGTAAATTGACAGAACGATGTGTGTGTCTTTAAATAAAAACGGGATAAATTCACCACTGGTCTATATCACCTATATCCCTCACCAGCCTACTAAAACTCGTGTTTTTCTTTGAAAGTTCTCGGAAACTAATATAGCGACGATTTATCAGACACAATTTGCCGGTATCATCGGCCTCGTTGCCGCTAAGGCCAACCGGCGGGTAAGAACGGTTGAGCTGGACGCGAAAACGCTGGTGAGCTGTGAGATAGAGCAGTCCCCGCCACCCCTCCTTTTCCTTTCCGATCCTAAACGATCCAACTCGTCATCTAGTCTAATCCGCCTGCCTTTTAATAACTTTGGTTTTTCGCGTTAAGGTGGACATCGGCTTGCCAGCGGCTACTGCGTTTCTTCTCGTGCACCTATCGCTGCTAACTGCTAATAACTTTCACTGGGGATCGCGCGATAAATTGAATTTATAAGCTTCCCAAACAGCACAAAAGTCCAAAAGACGTGTAAATGCCGCGGAATAAATCAGGATCTTTCTTTAGACGTTTTTCTCGGACGTTTGTGTTGCCTGGGTGTTTTCGCTCGAATTTGAGCGAGCAGCAGCAGCAGCAGCAGCAGCAGCAAGTTCAACAGCAGCAGCCTCCACAACAGCAGCAGCAACAACAAACGCAACAAGATCACTCGCCGCAGCAACAATTAACTCCTCACGCAGAGGTGGACCGCAGCGATTGTTTTCCTGGCGCTGGGGAGCTGCAGCAGTATCCGCAACACTACTTCAAAGAAGCCCGGCCGCATCCTTCGCCGTCCGTGCCACCTCACATGCTCACTCCTGGCGGCTTTTCTGCGCTGCATTATCTCAAACAGCCCGGTGTAATGCTGACATCCCTCGGTCAGGGCGATGGTGGGCCCGGCTTGGACGCGCATCAGTACGCCAGTCCGAACGCGCCCAACATGGCAACCGGGCTGCCCGACATCGTGCAGCAGAGCGGCAAATCGTCCAAGTCCGGCAACAGCGATCTGCGCCTGTTCAAGTGTTTGACCTGCGGCAAAGACTTTAAACAGAAGTCGACTCTGCTGCAGCACGAGCGGATCCACACGGATAGCCGGCCGTACGGGTGTCCGGAATGCGGCAAGCGGTTTCGACAACAATCCCACCTCACGCAGCACCTACGCATACACGCTAACGAGAAGCCGTACGCTTGCGTTTACTGCGAGCGCACGTTCCGGCAGCGTGCCATCCTCAACCAGCATCTGCGCATCCACTCGGGTGAGAAGCCATACCAATGTCCGGAGTGCGGAAAACACTTCCGTCAGAAGGCGATCCTGAATCAGCACGTCCGCACACACCAAGGCGAGCATTTCTCTCTGCCTCCCAGACTCCCCAGAGGGCGTCCATCACAACCACACACTGACCCACCCACCGGTTCTAACTCATTACTATCGCAACCGCCGTCGCCACCGTCACCATCGGCATCATCATCATCATCGTCATTATAATAACCACGTTTATTACCGCCGGCGGTACAATAACCCGCATACTAACGATTCATCTCGATTTTCTTACCTGTCCAGTGTTTGATTTACCAGTGGCGGATTTAGAGCTCGGAAAATCAAATAATTGTAAATTGACAGAACGATGTGTGTGTCTTTAAATAAAAACGGGATAAATTCACCACTGGTCTATATCACCTATATCCCTCACCAGCCTACTAAAACTCGTGTTTTTCTTTGAAAGTTCTCGGAAACTAATATAGCGACGATTTATCAGACACAATTTGCCGGTATCATCGGCCTCGTTGCCGCTAAGGCCAACCGGCGGGTAAGAACGGTTGAGCTGGACGCGAAAACGCTGGTGAGCTGTGAGATAGAGCAGTCCCCGCCACCCCTCCTTTTCCTTTCCGATCCTAAACGATCCAACTCGTCATCTAGTCTAATCCGCCTGCCTTTTAATAACTTTGGTTTTTCGCGTTAAGGTGGACATCGGCTTGCCAGCGGCTACTGCGTTTCTTCTCGTGCACCTATCGCTGCTAACTGCTAATAACTTTCACTGGGGATCGCGCGATAAATTGAATTTATAAGCTTCCCAAACAGCACAAAAGTCCAAAAGACGTGTAAATGCCGCGGAATAAATCAGGATCTTTCTTTAGACGTTTTTCTCGGACGTTTGTGTTGCCTGGGTGTTTTCGCTCGAATTTGAGCGATTTCTTAACGCCACGCTTGATTCGTGTTACAATTGACATGTAGTTTTAATCTCTCTCCGTCTCATTAAACCGGACTAACGTTCTTCCTTTTCATTCCGTCCGCCGTGGAATACCGCCGATGAACGTGGACCGTACTTTCATTACAGACGTGAGCCCGCACCTCATCTTCAAGAACGGGATGACGCCGACGCTCTGGCCGCAGGACGTTCCCTTTCCGCCCGAGGAAGGTAAAGAGGAAGTAGCGTCAACGTTCGGCGACACGGACACGCAGTCGGGCGCGTTCAGTCCGGCGCCAGACGCAAACTCCATCCAGTACCCCGCTTACTTCAAGGATCCGAAGGGCGGCAATCACACAGTCTTTGGCGCGGGCGGTCCGGGCAGCTTCGGCGCCCTGCAGTACATCAAGCAGCAGGGCGGCACGAAGAGCTGTCTACCTGATGTGATACAGCACGGCCGCTCGGCCGGCATGCCGTTGTACGTGCGCTGTCCGATCTGCCAGAAGGAGTTCAAGCAGAAGTCTACGCTGCTGCAACACGGATGTATACACATCGAGTCGCGACCGTATCCGTGTCCGGAGTGCGGCAAGAGGTTCCGTCAGCAGTCCCATCTCACGCAACACTTGCGCATCCACACGAACGAGAAGCCGTACGGCTGTGTGTACTGCGGGCGCAACTTCCGTCAGCGCACGATCCTGAATCAGCATCTGCGCATCCACACGGGCGAGAAGCCGTACAAATGTCAGCAGTGTGGTAAAGACTTCCGTCAGAAGGCAATTCTGGATCAGCACACGCGCACCCATCAGGGCGACCGGCCGTTCTGCTGCCCGATGCCCAATTGCAGGCGGCGCTTCGCCACCGAGCCCGAGGTGAAGAAGCACATTGACAACCACATGAATCCGCACGCGGCCAAGGTGCGTCGGAACTCGAACGGTGACACGAAGCCGCCCGGCACGCCCGCGGGCCTGGGCCCGGTTCCCGTACCCCGCGGTACCCTCACGCCCACGGTCGTCAAACCGGAGCTCTACTTCCCGCAGTGCTACGCGCCCGCGTTCAATCACCAGCCGCCGGTGTCAACCGCGCAATTTCCCGGCGCCCAGGCAAACGGCGTGTCCGTGACCGGCGAATTCAAGCCGCCGACCGGTCTTCCGCCGCAGTGACTAACCGTCCATCCTGCCGCCTACTAGCAAGCAGGAATCCCCGCGCTGAGGTTTCAGCGCTGTTTCGGCCCAGCCGCGTTGGAGGCCGACGCGACATCGAACGCAATCGTCGCCGCCGCCGCCGCCGCTGCCGCCGCCGCGTCTAACCGATGCGGCCAGCAGCCGATCCAGCAACACTACCCGTGACATTTATCACTGTGCATTTATTAGAGTTGTCTTTTTTTTTTCGCCGTTTCACAACTCGCTCGCTCTTCTTGTTCCATCGCTGCTTAGCAGAGCCTCGGAACGTGTTGCCAGCTAGTCCCGGACTCGACGGTGAAAAAGGCGGTCGGTTTTTCGTCGCGCAAGCCCGTACAATACGAACGTCCAAGAGACATCGCTTCTTTCATTTTCGATTGACCGTCGGACAAAATTATCCAAATGATATGATTGTTTTTTCTATCTCTTTCTAAGTTGTAGCGCTCTTGCTATAATGTGGACGGAGAGATGAAACAACGCCGAAGAACGGTTAAGATTTTTGCGTTGTTTGGGAAGCAAGGAGAGGACGTCGAGTTCGCTCTTACGTATTCTGTGACGTTCGTGTATTAGAAGCAAGCGTATCCTCGCGCGCCGGATAACATCGCGGAAAAACGACGTCCCAGTCAGGATCATTAATTATTATTGCATTTTTGCTACCGAGTGGCGCAAACGATGGTGCGCAGTTATACTTGCTCAGGTATTAGACGCTCAAACTCTAATAATCAAGCTAATAATTTTTGTGACATACGTTTCCTCGTTTACGGTGTATACGATCGCGATGCAATGATTTGTTACTTGTTCGCAGTTATCCGTCACTCTTTATGTCGGATTAAGATTTGATCTTTAAAAGATTTTATGGTCCGTTATTGTCACTGCGCATACATGCACGCCAATGACACTAGCAAATTCATCGGCATATGCAAATACCGATTTCCGCTACGATCCGCATCATCAAGTTATCGATCTCGCACGAGGGAACACGGGAATAGCTCGGAAAATTGTCTGCCGCTCACCGTCGAGTTAATTCATTAGCCAGACCAAGGTAAAGCAATCAACGAAGGATCTCGTCTATTTCTCCGTACGTATTTTTTATGATTAATCGATCACGACGTACCTTCTCGCGTTTCTTTCGTGGACAAGGGAATAGCACGAGAGAGTTCGGGGCTCTTATCCCTCCCGCGAGGCGCGTAGGCGATCTCGAAGAGATTGACAAGAGTGTTCCCGCGAATCCGTCTGTCTTCGCATCTCGCGGGACGATGGTGCATGCGTCGCCCGGGGCGCCGCCGTTCACCATTTAAAACGCCACGTATCGCCAAACGGGTTGAAGATGTTCGATTTCGACCAGACTAAAATGATTGTGATACAATATTTAACTTGCCTATGTTTTAAAATGTTTCACGAGAGAGAGGGAGAGAGTGAGAGAGAAAAAGAGAGATAGATAGATAGCGAGAAAGAGAGGTATGTTGTGCTTCTCAAGGGAAGCGCTTACACGACCACGTGAAGAATGCCTGTAAATATGTAAAGCCGTTCACTCCAAACAAAGAAGAAGAGAAGGAAGAAGAAGAGGAGGAAGAGAAGAAGGAGGAAGAAGAACGAAGAGAAAAACATACGACGGAGAAAGGTGAAGTATGCGAGTGTGTGCGAATGCGATTGAGTGCGAATGAAACGGAAAAAAAGAGCACTGAATGAGAGGGTGGGAGAAAGAAGATATAGGGGGATTGGGGTGGGAAGAGGGATGGGGAGGGGATGATATGACAAGCTGAAAGGAGAAAGACGCGAAAGATTATAGCTAGAATTTACGAGGACGACGTATCCTCCCACTGTGCTGAGCCATAGCTTTCGGGTAGATCGGGTCAAGAATCGACGAGACGATATACCGCGATGCGCAGCGCGAAGGGGTTGGAGGGGTGGTGGGAGGTGCGCGCGACTCTTGTATACTATAGTAATATTTGAATGTATATTTATACGACAGGTTACATTATATTCTAACTATATATATGACGATATTTTGAATCGGTTTTAAAAAATCAGATTGGTGCTGATATAAACAAAAAAAACTAGGTAAGCGAGTACACGAGACAAAAAAAAAAAAAGAAAAAGAAAGAGGAGGGAACGTGGAAGAAGGCTGAGACACCGTAGAGTTTAGCGTTTAAGTAGCGTAGACGATAGCGCATAGCTCAAGGTAAAGAAAAGACTTTGAAGGACCGTACACGGGTCCGCTCACATCTCGGAGAATTATCATCATCATTCTTAAGAAAGAGAAGGAGGAGGAGGAGGAGGGAAGAAAAAGAAAACACTTCGTGGCAATACTTAAGTGAAGAGCAAAAAAGAAGAGTAGGAGGGAGGGGGAGGGGAGGGGAGGGAGAAGAGAGGAAGGTTTCAACGTACTAGGGAATAATCTTTTAAAATTTCTATATTAAGACGTGTGATCTCTCTAATTATTGTACATTACATTAATGAGTCTAAACCTAGAGATGACAAGATGCATTAGCATAATTACGATTACGTATTAGGTGTTCTACAGTTAGTCTTTTGTCATTTTAGAGACACAGAGATCTGAAGATGATTATTGTGCGGCCATATTCTCTGTGGCCTGTTCGTAGTGCCTCGGAATTGCTGCTCGCGGCAGTGATTTGACCGTATTTTAGGAAGGTAATATTATATTATATTGAGGAACCGCAATTTTATCGATACACTCTCCAATATACAATATTGAGAAGGGAAAAAGGGGGAAAAATCGCGCGTCGTGAGGCGTCACGTTAATAAACGACTCTCATTAAATTATTATAACGAAAGAAGATCTACTTATACACATCGCGTGGCGAAATGAAACCACGATGATAACGACGATATAATCGTGGTGGTTATCCATTGTTTTTTTTTCTTTTTTTTTTTTTTTGTTATTCTTATATTATTTTTTACTTTCTTTCTCTCGTGCATTACGTAAAATGCGAAGCTATGATAAAAGGAAAAAAAAAAGAAAGACGACCAATGGGAAAATATCGAAGGCCAGGAATGGCGGGATCTTTTCTGATGGCCGTTCGTAATATTTACGAGTATTATTATCGACGTTAAAATTACATCATTACACTTTCCCACGTGCCCTTTCTAGGATATCTTTATCATTTTTGCGGTTAAATGAAATAAAAAGGCGCAAACAAGACTCGTTAGACATTAACGCTCTTCTAAGTCAAGTCGAAACACATCGATTTCCGTATGCCTTCGTACATATATGTCTGCACGAGAATCTAAAGAGTTAATATCGTTGTGCTCCGCAAATAGAAATTATTCTGCAATAGCGTTTTGGACGCTAAACGATCGAGCCCGGTGAACGATAATCTAATACTTTAAGATAAATTTTTTTTTTAACGGAAGTTTCAGGATAGAGAATTGGAATAAGTATACTATTGTGTGGTTCACTTTAAATGTACAGTCGTATCCAAAGAGGATCTTACAAATGATAGATTTACTTCACTATTGCTCCTTTAATTGTCACGTTTATTATTGTATTATGGAACTTAGCGTTTACCGTATCCCTCAAGTATTATGACAGATGCTCAATATCCCAGTAATGTTGAAAACCGCAACTGCCGTGTTTATGTAACACCGCGTTTACACGCGGACATCGAGAGACTAGAGATTTTCCACTTCAGCATGTATCCTTCTAGGACTTCCACTTTAAGACTCTAACTCGTTTTCGCATGAAAACGACTTAAAATATAGTTGAAGAAATAGTTCTTTTTTTTCTTGTTTTTTTTTTTTTTTTTTCTTTACTGTAATAAACTACTAATCGCGCCACAACAAGTTTCTCAACTCGAAGGATAATAATTCATTTTTGCCGCGAACATCTGTCCTCATTTACATGTTTGACTCGTTATTGGAGGCAGGCTATTTTTATCGATCGGATAAATGTCAATGTTCGGAATATGTTCCCGCGCGTCTTTCATGAATAATAAATCAGTGATTTCTATTATAATCAAAACAAGTGATCACATTTTGATAAAAACTGGAACTATTGTTTATAATTACACCATCTTTTAAAAGAAATGTTTATAATACTCATTAGCTGGAAATTTTTTTTCAAGAAGATTAAAGGCTTATAATCTCTTCATTAACATCTATGACACATAAAAATTTAAATAACGCAACTTGTTGTAGAGTCATTGCGAGATTTATTGACAAAACATTCCGCAGTCGCGATTCATTTTTGTATATCACACGATGCTATTTCTTTTTTTTTTTTTTTAATTCTCGAAGCATCTCAAGAGTTTTTTCTTTTAAAAATCTTTAACACTGCTCGTATACATTTTTTCGCCATTAAAATTACTCTGCTCTTTCATGGGACGGAAAAGAGAATTAAAATACTCAACTTATAATTCAATTAACGACGCACAGCGTCTTATTAAATTCGCAATATATAATCACGATCATATTAAAACCATTATATTTATAACATAGAAAAGATTAAACAGCTTTCGACAAAAGGTCGAAAATTTTATCAATTCTCTGCAATTTTTAGAAAAGAAATTAATGAGCAGCGCTTTTCATCCAGTCAAATCAAAATAAAATCGAGAGTCTTGCAACAAAGATGAAAATTTTGTACAATTGGATCAGTGAAACTCGCCCGCGGGGAAACATTGCGCGTAATGCTAGAAAGAGTAGCGCGCGCGAGAGTTTTTCCTCGAACGAACGGAGAAACCGTAATATACATATATAAGAGGGGAAAAGGAAACACGTGACAACTTTTCGGACTCGGTTCGAACTTATCCATGCGCATGGCCGATTGTACTTTAAAGAAATCCGAAATAACGAAAATAACCGAACACACAAAAATATACACATGTCAAGCTTAGAGAAAGAAAGAAAGAGAGCAAGGGCAAGAAACACATGCACACATAGACACACAGATTCATACACACACACATATTTGTTTTCCGACGTAATCTTCTTTCTCTCTAATGAGTCAAGACGTTATATATCGAAGCGAATTGAGTTTGATCGCGATTGAAAATTGCGCAAACCGAAGAATGCGAAAAAGAAGATAATAACTGTTGTAGACAATGTGTAGATAAAAACAGATATTTGTTTTCCTTATTATTATTATTACTATGATATACTCGATAAAATTGTATAATCATATTATTGCTATTATATTGTGCGTATGTGGTGCATTTTTTATTAGTTAGTATCATCATAGAGTTTTGATCACCTCTGTTTTTTTATTACGCTATATCCCGTCGACTGTACGAACTTTTGTCACTCCGTTTTTATATCCGATATTGTAGGAGTCTTCTTTTTTTTATACATTATTATCGATAATTGACTATTAGTGCTTATGCTTATTATATTCTAATCTCGCAGTCACAAAATCCGCCGTGTGATATAAATAATACGTATATTCGAGTGTCGCGAACGAAGTGGTAGCGATATCGGATTAATGGTTTTTATTAATCTCTTTTTTTATATATATTATATATATATATATAAATATTTTATATACATATTGCAAGATGTACTTTTTGCAAGGAGGGAGGTCCAGAGATTTCCTAGCCGAGAATGACAGGGACGTTACTTGTTTATTTTAAGTTCCGTATACGCGCGAGATCACGGAATTTGTCGCGAGCCGCTGCGCGAGCAGACAATGAATTTATTTAAGGAAACTAATGTGCAACTTTAAGATTACTTAAGGAGGGGAAACTGCAAACACGTTAATCTTAGATACATATGTTAATTTTTAGAAGAAAAGAGGTAAGAAGGGAAGATGTGTGTGTGTGTGTGTGTGTGAGAGATATACTGATATTTTTTTCCTTCGATCCTGTAAATATTATCGGCTTCAGGACTCGAAAGATCACCATCTCGAGCCCTCGTCTGCGAGCGAAACTGGTTCGGGTGGTTAGACGACGAAGTCGGAAGATTGCGCGGTGCCATTTCGATCGACGAAAGGAAAAGAAAGAGGGAGAGAGAAAGAGAGAGCAAAGCGTATGTATTAAGTAGAATCAGCGATATACTGTGATAACGACCGCTAACGATCAGCAATATCCGCTTAACTCCATACGATCCCGCGACGGAAT
The DNA here is from genome assembly GCF_003651465.1 of Formica exsecta. Lineage (NCBI taxonomy): Eukaryota > Metazoa > Arthropoda > Insecta > Hymenoptera > Formicidae > Formica > Formica exsecta. Next base: position 1,404,974 of record NW_021849408.1, read on the forward strand.
TACGCGTCAGTCGGCTTTCTCGAGTTGCGTATCGCGATTATTTGTCGCGAAGGCCGCTCTTTCTCTCTCTCTTTCTCTTTTTCGCCTTCTTTTCCAATCGTATCGCAAAAGACGTAGGAGAATCGTTGCAATGTCGATCGATCGATTTACTATTTTGCAATAAACGACTCTCGTCTGTCACGCTTCGACGCCAGACGTTTACTTCCTTTATTCGTTACTTTGATTGCGTTTCGTACTGCTCGGATGTGTGCAATGAAAATGGTTCGGTCAATTTTGAGAAAAAAGAGAAAAGATCTCGTCTCGCGCAAAATTCGGCGAAAACGAAATACGAGATATTTACAAATAATTAAACTCGGTAGATTTTCCTGGTCTTGTTTTCTCGTCGCCAGAAATTTGAATAGGTTTCCTTATACGTCCATGGATAGGACACTCGGAGATTCGAAGGATGTGTCAGCTCGCGACAAATTCCGCGATGAACGCGCGATCGTGTATCCGTATACGTAAACGATACAACAGCGATCTTGTTTATTTTTCATTTTTCCTTTTCTTTTTCCTCTGTTTTCTCTCTCTTTATAGTCAGATGTGTGCTTTCAAAGACGCGTAAAAAGAGACGATGCGCTTTACATACCACAGGCTGCGTCACCCTCGTCGTTCACCGAATGCTCAACATAGATTAGGTTTAAGCTTTATATATATATATTACCTAACGATATATATATGTGTATAAATTATTGTATTTTCTTTCCCCTTGTAAGACTCAGGGCACACGCCCGCCGACAGGGTGGCGCATCCGACGTAATTATTCGTATTCATTTTGTTTTCAGAGACTCCGCAGAAAGATGGGTAGATTAGAAGGAACCGGTAGAAAGTCGTTTTATAAAGTCGTGTTTTTCTGAGTTTTAAGTCAGGATTTAAAATTATAGTTTTTTTTTCCATTCTTTTCTATCTTACAAAAGATTAATTCAATAAGATTCTTTAATAAGATTTAAAATATTATGTACTGAATTTTTTTTTTTTTTTCACTTAAAAAATGCCCAATTATATTATTTCGTCGCGTGTAATTTATACCAATTCAATTACAAACCGCAAAACGTTATACAAAATATATTTACGCACGTTCTCCTCGATATCGGAAATACTTCCCTTATCCCACGATATGCAAATCATTTTGCTGTAACGAATAGGAGAATTGAAAAGAAAGATGCGTCTTGTCAAGATATGTATATGATTTCTTTTCTTCAATCTTCGAAATGAGAAACATCGATTTTTAAAAATATCCAATTTTTGTCTTTTCGATTTCTGTTTATTCATTTTCATTTTTATATGACGTGCAATATATATATTTATTTGAAAAAAAAAAAGATTAATTTGATTAATTTTAATGATCTTTGACGACGTTTCCAACGCGGGCGTAGCTGGCTTCTTATTTATGTAGATTTATATATGTATGTATACACGTACACACACAGTGAGAGAGAGGGACGTAACTCATACGATCACAATTGTAAAAGGAAACCGAAATCATGCAGTGCCACCAAGCGCCGGTGACGCACATATACTATTATTTACAAGTATATACGCGAGCAGCGAAATACTGCGCCAGGATCGACCTTACCTCGTTTTTCGTCGTTTCGCATGCAAATTTATTCGCGGCGCAACTTCCCTAATTATATTGCCGACGGTATACCTCTTGATTCATGTTTGACGGTACGATAAATTGTTGAGAATGATGTTACCTTTTCGGTCAGGTTTTTTAAAGACAACACTCCTCATGGAAATATCAGCCATTAAAGAAATTGTAAATAGCGTGCGCAGCGAAATTAAAAATGCTTTTCTCACGCGTGCATGAGATATATATGTTTTACAACGTCAAATTTTCCCTCGTTTCATTCGTCTTTTCGCGTTATGCTTGTATCTTTAAGTTATACGGAGTTAAGTTTTTATGTTTGTGACGTAGATCTGTGTTATCGAAATACTCGATTGTGTGTCAAAAGTCTGCAAAGGATTATTATTTAGTAATATCGTGGTGGAAAATTATCGCGCCTGTATACGACGAGTAGATTTATTAATTTTAAAACATATTCTGAATTATTTTTTGTAACAGCCGATTTAACTTATTTGACTGTTTTTGTAATATTCTTTAATATGCAATAATACATGCTATATTATATTCTTATTGTTAATCGTATTATTTTATTTTTGTAACTTTACAACATAACATTACGTTGCGAAAATCTCGCTATAGACACCGGTATATCTTCGATTCTCGAGGAGTTAACTCGGCTGGATTCTGAGCGCAGAGTTTTCGCTGCAACAACGTTACGACGGAACCAGGTTCCTAATAGTAATTTAGGGAGTGGGAAGAGAGTGTGAAAGAGAAATATCAATTCGTCTCATATATTTTGTGACTGACGAGTGTCTTGGCGGCGCGGGTCCGATTCTGTTCCGACAGTATTCCCAAAGATATATATCACCGTGTATATCGTGGATATATACCCTTTGTTCCCCCGAATTTTGTTCTCCGCTTTCCTTGCTCGTTTGGTATTCTCTTTTATACAGCATCCATCGTCCCGCCCCATTTCCACCACTGTGTACATCCCCGTCCGCGAGATTCTCACGCAGCTTCATTTTATACATATATATACATATATATACATACATATATATATATACATATACATACATATATATATATACATATACATACATATATATATATATATATATATATATATATATATATATATATATAATACTAATCAGCAAGTGTGGTTGTTCGTCACGAAACGGTCCCGCGTCCGTGCCCCGAACGTGTTCTGTTTTTCATTTTCACCTTTTTTATACAAATAAAATTTACAAATAAAACGAGAGAAGCGCATGTCTTCAAACGCAACCCTCATTATTTTCCGTTACATTTTCGTTCTCGCGATGTTTACCGAGCCGTCGTTTTTTTCACTCGTAACAAATTCTCGAGAGAGAACTCTCTCGCTAATGTGATATTTTTTTATTTCAATAAAAGTTTAACAAAAAAAAAAAAAAATGTTTGCGGGCAATTTTTTTATGTAATAATAGTATATACTTCCTCCCGAGATAAATCAAGGACGCGCGTTAAAGGAAACTAAAGATCAAAGAATTTCAAACGTTAATGCGCGAAGTAAAAGTGCGCATTGGCTTAACTCCAAACTTGCATAACTCAAATGTACTTTCGTTTTCGTCGGCATCTCACCGTCAATTAGAAAGTAGCTCAACGAAAAACACAATGTCTCGGTAAACAACGCCGCTATATAATTATTGTTTTGTTTCAGCTGGCAGTTATGTTGTTTCTCTTCCTGTTCGCTTCTTGCGTTCTTCACGTTTGCTTTAAATTGTTCAGATTTTTCGACAGTAAGTTCTCCTAATTTTCATTTTCTTTCGTTCTATTATGTTTTCGTGGACGAATTGACAATTAACAATGTATGTCGCATTCAAAGATATTTCTCGCGTCAGTTTATAAATCGAAAATATAATTACGCATAATATGAAAACACGGGCAGTTAACGTTTGTGAGAGAAAATTTAGTTAATTGCATATTTTTTCAGGTTTTGTTTCACATGGACAACAAACTATGTGTGAGAAAGAGAGAGAAGGATTAAAGAACGTCTCGTTTAACATCTTACAATGCGGTGAAGAAAAGGTTGAAATTCTTTTGAAAAAGTTTATATATTGAAGCTTCTTGCATTGGCATCGCAAAATTTCAACGGCGCGATTTCAGGGGCGACTTTATCGGGTCTACGACGCGCGGTGAATAAATTTCGAGCGCGGCCGTAAATCTGAGAGAACCGACCGACCGGCCAGCCGTCGGAAACAGTCCGTCTCTTGCGCGGTGCAACCAGTTTTGCACAGACACGTCAGATCAGCGGCTGCTCGTCAGAGGAACGCGCTCGTTCCGCGGTAACCTTGATTTGGATTATTTGCAATGCACTTTACAGAGCGTGCTTTAAATGATGTACGCGCGAGCGCTCTGTACTCTTATCTCCGCTAAACTCCATCGGATCCTGTAGAATCGTACATTAAAATCTTGCCCATCTGGGCGCAGAAGCCACTTGCTCTCGTTCGCGCGAACCTGCCAGTGGTTCTCGCTTTAGCGCCGATAAATATATAAAATAAAAGATTTATTTTAAAATTCAATACACTTATTTTCTCGAAATTGAATTACAGACAGAAATCATACATATATATATAAACTTTTAAATTTGACACACAAACCGATTACTGTTATCTTTCAAATATTACGAGATACTAATATCTGACGAAAGAGGATTTTCCAGTATACCTAGTTTTGTTAAAGCATAAATATGTAAATATGACAATGTGCCGTCCATTTATTCCCGGAAGCCCGAAAGGTTTCCGTGTATATTCGCGAAGGCAAATAAGAGGAAGGGATGCGATATGTAAATCTGACTTGTTCGCCAGTGCGGAAAATAACGTCGTCACTTTTGTCGGTTACCTTTTGCATTACTCTTCTTGCACGGCAGTGAAAACGGAGCGTTTAAGTAGTTACTCGAAGGGAAGCGAGAGGCGATCATCTGAAGCGTACTTCAGAACTGGAGAACTGTTAAGCTATAATACGTTCGATCGATGCAAAAGTTTGAGCGGCCTATAAACATACGAGGGAGAGAGGAACAGGGAGAAAAAGAAGGAGAGAGAGAGAGAGAGAGAGACATACAAAGAGACAGAAAGAGAAAGCTGCGCGCTGTGTTTGAGAAACTCTGTCGTCTCTCTGCGTGGAAGCTGCCCGACTGCACTTGACTTTCCAACTTCACGACCACAGCCGCGGTACAAGTGAATCCCGCCCATACGAAGACTGTAAAAAGATCAAATTGAGATAGCCAAGAGAGCTCGAGCTGTCAAAGGAAAGGCGAAGTGAAAAGCGCCGGAGTTGCGCACGACTGATGGTTATGCCAAACAATCCAGAGCAAATCGAGAGAGACAAATTTTGAACAATTATAAGAAAAATTTTACACGGTTGAATAATTACGCAAATTTATAAAACTCCAATTCCCGCGTGATAGATATTTCGGAGATAAAAAAAGGACAATTTTTTTTACGATATTAATAAAGTCTATCAATAACGGTAGCTTCTCGCGTGAAAGAAATTGTATTATTGATTCTGTTGTATTTTATTTGGTCCTACTGTTCATCTCTGATCGCTACGTTCTTTGTAAGACGAGGCGCGGAAACGACGACTTCTGACACCGTACTTGACGGCAGGAGTCAATTTAGCGATAGGAATTTGATTCACGCTTGCATCTCGGATCGAGCAGTTAATGTAGTTATTGCCAAAAATGACGAGGAACGGGTTTACGCGGCGCACCGATCGGCGTACCATCTCTTAACCAGCCGCGTACACGCCGAATCCGGTTAGACCGGTTCGGCGAGACGTTAGATTTTCGCGTGATCGCACTTTCGGTTTCTGAATATTGTGTCCTTGAATGAAGCCCCGCTTGCAGATCGCGGTGCTTGTGGTGGTCGCGGAGTGTGTGATGCAAGAACGAATGCACCGAAAATTACAAAACGCACACACAAACACACAAATATATATATCTCGGTATATTATTTTGTTTACCATACCGCACACACGTCGGCCGAATCGTAACGCTAATACGATTTATTTTTCAGCAATGTTACATGTTGATACAATTTGCCTTGAGACGCATACATTTTAATCTCCTTTAAAAAAAGTCAAGTTTTGATATAGTGGTTTGAAAATCGAATTAAAAATCGAATTAAACTTTAATTAGACTAGATAAAATTTCTAATGGCTCTTGATTACCTTTTATTTTCTTCGTATGATAAACTAGATAAACTAATTAATATATCAAAAAAAGCCTTCAAGTTTATCATCATCATCATATACTGGTTTATACTGGAATCATATACTGGTTTTCGATTGTTTTGTTTCATTTTTCTTGAATACGTGCAAACTCATTGATATACAGCTATACACATTTGTTATTACGATCATGAAAGATTAAGTCTTCTATTATTAAGAAACTAATGAAATTATCCGAAAACAAAAGAGAAAGAGAGTAAAGCTATTTGTGTTTAAAGTATATCTCTCTTCTCCATCGAGTTATACTTATTAACATAATATCACAACATGTTTGCGTATCAAGACATTTTTAATGTAGAATTTCTGTTCCACAAGAAAGAAAGATTAGAATAATAGAAGTCTTCTATTATTAAGAAAATAATGAAATTATCCCAAAACAAAAGAGAAAGAGAGTAAAGCTATTTGTGTTTAAAGTATATCTCTCTTCTCCATCGAGTTATACTTGTTTCTTTTTTTGTAATACATATCGACGGAATGAGATGTATTCTTTTTCGGGGCTCGCGAATACGAATTAATAATTATTATACGGCGAATTAGCGAGGAGGAGGAACGAGCTGCAGCTCGTTGCGCCGCGAAATGCAAGCGAGCAAGTCGAAGGACAAGGAGCAGCCGGGTATCGGAACGGTGCGAAGAATGATGGATCATCATGCATGCCCGAAAACCCGTTGGGACTCGGCGGAGATGAAGAATGTTGACCGGGGAAGAGAGAAAGAAAGAGTGAGAGAGAAGAATGCAGCCAGAGAGCGGCGGAGAAGCGGCTCACCACGATATCAGCGATCATGAAGTATGACTCTGACTCCGTTTTGAACGTCGTGGTCCGGATGCTCACGATGAGAACAAGAGAAAATTATTATGCACCTCGACGTAGACTCCGATTGAGTGTAACGTCGCGCGCGAGGCGAGATGGATAATATATGTATTTTTTTTTTTTTTTTTTTTTATAATGAAACTCTCCTTTTTGTTTTTCGAGGCTAATAGAATTCAATATTGCTAAAACTCTTACTTTCATAGGATCTCATATGGATTTCGGATACTGGAGTGGCTTTATGTAAGACAGCCGTCATTGATCCTAGTCGAGATGGCTATATTTAAAAACAAATAATTCGCTTATAAATTATTATTTATACAATTGCTTTTTTCTAATCGTTAGAAATCTCTTTCGGTGATAAATATTGGAAGAGAAAATTCTTTCTCGGTTGCTACAGAATCTCTGCGGCTAACTGAATTAAGCACAATTGAATTAAGACCTTTGATCACTCTCGAAGTCAAGATTTTCTCAGAAAAATTGGATTGCGAGTTTCAATCCTAATCCCAACGAGTCTACTTCCGATGAGCCCAATTCGTATATAAGTTTACGAAAAAAATATATCCCTTACGTCAACTAACGCACTTTCGTGATTTCGAACCTATGGGGAGCATCTTTACGCTTCAGCGACACCGAAATCTGACCTCGCCGTGATTGCGGTTTCGATTCGAATCGTCGGCGATAATTATGCGCAGGTCGGATCATGAGGACGCTCGTAAAAGGCATTCCGCGCGATGGCAATATGAAATTTCGCGTAGTTAAACCGAGAGTCGGTCGTCATCGTCGCCGTCGCGCGAAAACACAGACGGGAACCGGGAGCGAGAACGAAGAGAGAACGAAGCGAGAGAAGAAGAGAGAGAGGGAAAATTACGCGTTCGCTATATGGACCACGCGAGGCGAAAGTGAGACGGGGGAGGCAAGAGGGGGAGGGCAAGAGAATCGCTATGGAGGACGAGAGGAGGCACGCCGGAATGAGAGGGGACGCCAAGGGGGTATCGCGAAGAGAGAGAGAGAGAGAGAGAGAGAGAAAGAAAGAGAGAGACGAGATCCTCTCTTGGGTCCCCCTCGGCTGCTCATAACTACTCGGGGCCGGGAACGGTGGGAGAAACGCCCTTGACTCGGACTTGGTGGTTGGCGGGGGAGTGGGACCACGGTGCGGCCTTGAGTCGGCCCGTCTCGTTCCCCACGACCAGCGTTTCTCAATCTCGCGGTCTGGGGTCCATCCCGCCGAACCCGCCGAACCGCGCCGTAAGCGATGAAGATGCAGGAGCGGCTGTGGAGACTGATTTCTAGGGCTCGGGACGGGGAGCCCATGTAAGAGATATCTCTGATTCACACTCTGGGATGGTCTACACAACTCTTCCTTAAATAAAGAAATAAAGAAATATATGACAAGAGGAAAAAATATCGATATGATTTAATCGACGTCTGTAATTTTCTCAGACCCGGATGAACTCGTCGGTCAACAATGTCGGGATGAGGAGATCGTGCGTCCGAGTCAAACCGAGATTAAACACCCCGTATCTCCTTACGTCATTGTTTTCGCGGCGTTCCTGTTATTTCTCGAGGCCATCGCGTCGTGCTTCTTTTCGATGGAGCCGCGTCGCCAGACGGATCTGGAAGACGTATACAGGTGGATTTACGTTACGTAGGTCAAGTACGCGAACGTACTCTACATGTATCCAAGACCGAAAAGCGTTATTCACCGCGCATCGAGATAACGAGATGTCGCAATGAAATATGAAATCCACCTGTATAGAAGCATAAGAAGCATAATACATTTATATATCCTCTTTCTCTAATTTTCAAATTTCAAATTAATTTATGTGAATTATAAATAGCATAATGAAGAGAGAAGTTGCAACATATTTTATTTTGTCTCAAGTTAAAAACAACATTTCATCGGCGTGCGCGTTTCGGATCTCAACGTATGCAACGAGCAAGAGCGTCCAGCGAGAGAGCGAGGCGAACGGCATTAGCTGGCCGAAAACCTAATCACCGACAGATCGTCAGTCACGCGGGCATCTCTCGAAACGAGTCGACGGGCAAAAGCGGGGTTCAAGGTTCATGAACTTGGCACGACGATCGTCGCGACGGCCCTTATGAGTGTGGCGCAGCCACAACGAGGAGGTGCTCCCTCCCCCTCCCCCCGCTCCCTCTCCTCCCCATTCCCCTGCGGCTCTCTCTTTCTCCGGGACCCTCGCCCCTCTCGCGGCTCTCGGCCACGTGAACGAAATTCCTCGTCGACAAGAACGAGCGAAGGATCTTTGAAAAAAACATTCCGATGCGATTGCATCTATCGGTGCATCTCGTCGTGTTTACCGCCGCGCGAATCTCGTTAAAAGGTATAACGCGACGAAAAGATTCGGCTCGATATTTCGATATATGTCGAATTGATTCTTCAGCGGCGAGAGAATTATTTTCAGCCGAATATCTCCAGCGCGACGCTAAAGATCGCGGAGGATTCGCAGAATCGCGAAGGAACCTTAATACATCTCGTGTTCAAAATTAGCCGACTCTACCCTCGACGTGGAGAATCCACGGCTACGATGAATGCAACCGAATGCAGCACGTTGCTGAGACCCTCGCGAATTCACGCGGCGCGCTCCGGAAGGCGCGATCGAGGAAGTTGAGAACAAAACGCCTTTCGTCTGCCAGAAGCGTCTGCGAACGTCGTGGGATAGAGAGGAGGATGGTGGGACGGGGAGATATCGTGGAAGAGAAAGAGAAGACGGCGCGAAGGACCGGAGAGAGAGACGCTCAATGCCGACGAGCGAGAAGGAAGAAAGAAGCGAGGGAGAGAGGACGATCGGGATCGGCGAATTTCTTGAAAGGGGCATTATTTTAAGCGGTTTAGATTCGACTCGGGGGAAAAGACATGAATAAATTGTTTAAAAAAAAATCAGTTATCTATTCGTGGTAATTGTGGAAAATGCGATCTCTTCTCTCATGAATATGTTTAATTACACACTTAATTTGGTATTTATGCATTATTCGTAATTATGTGTATTTTATATTCATTGATTCACATCGATTTTTCGCTCGGGATCAAGATTTTTCCTTGTTAGTGGAGCTTTCGGGGCCCCGCGCACGTTAGATCCACCACTGATCGAGACGCCGAGGGGTCCCGGCGTCGCCCTCGCTGCGTCTCGTGCCGATCGTATAAACCTCACGGTGCACCGGTGTGCGAACACCCTTTATACTTTATTTTGCCTCCGCGAAATGCCTGGCTGACAGTTACTCCGAACGAAATAAAAGGTGCCTCTCCTCTCCTTCTTCCTCCATCTGGCCCTTCTCTCTCCATCCCACGGTCTCTCGGAAGAGAATCGCGGCTCCGAGGAAGTTGCTGCCACTTGGCCTACTACTCCACTCCGCTCTCTTCGCTCCGGTCGCTTCGCGGACGCCTCTGCCGGGGCTTTTCTTTTTTACGCGAACCCACTTCCTGCTCTCCGCGAGAGAGAACTTTGTTTTTCTTTCTTGTCCCTTCCCCTCGCGCGTCCACCCTTTCCCGCGCATCGGTCTCTCGCGTGTGTTCGCGGGTTCTTTCTCGTAGCTTCTTTCTCTCTTTTCCCCTTTTTTGTCGTTCTACCCAGGGACCCAGTCACCGGGAGATTATGTAACGCATAACGGAGAAATCTAAACAAGCACGACGAAATTTGCCGAGATAGGAAGACCGGATCCGCGTGCCACGCCAGTCGACTTCCTTTCGTATCTCTCTCTCTCTTGCGTATATCGCTCCTGGACCATAGGGCTGGAGAACGCAAGTAAATCCTGACTCGCTAATATTAAATTAGTGCCACAGTTTGTCGTTATTCTACTAATGTTCTGTTTTTATATAAAATTACCCACTTGAGCTTCTTTTTTCAAAAAGATTAAAAAATCATCTTTTAGATGCGTGTACATACGTGATGTAAAAACATCGTATCGTGTAACCAATGTGAGTATGTGTAATAATGTCTAAATACTTTCATAAATAAAAATATTATTAGAACCAATTCTAAAGAAGAAATTGAAATGGAAATTCGAGTCTCTTTTTTTCGAAGAGTTTGTTACACAGACTATAAAAGAGTCTGTAATACAAACTTTTATAAGGAAACAAAGGAGAGAAATACATGTTTTCATTTTATAAAAATAATATTAGCGAGCCAGAATTCACCGCGAACTTGCACGTTCTGTACCATTAAATATATCCACATGTTAAAGATTTTTTAAAGTTCTAAAAATTTAAAGATGCTAAAAGAGGAAATGAGATAACAACTTTAGTTTTTTGCCCTTCCTCTCTCTATAAAAATTTCTCAAAATTTAAAAATTTTAAAAAAGAAAATAGACTTGAGTTTTTTGTTTTTCCTATAAGTCTGTATTACTTTTTAAGATTCGAAAGATTGAGTGTAAAGCTTGTTAAGAACATGAGAAAATAAAATTTGAATTAATTTTCTCGATTCTTTAAAGAGAAGTGATTTTAAAAAAATCAATAAATTCAAGACTTTACAAGTTTTTAGCAACTACTGATCTGGTACCGAAGGGGGCTAAAAGGCTAAAATATTTAAAAATTAAGGATCCAAGCAAGGCTTTCTCAAGATCGTCACCAACAGCTTCGCGGCTATTTGACGGCGTTATGTAGCCTGCGCTTGACGGGACACTGCGTGCGTGCGATGTGTGTGTATGTGCGTTAGTAGTTACTACCGTCTGGCTGTTATTACGAGTCGCCGGGCCGGACCGGCGAAGGACTGCTATGCAAAGGACCCTCGCCGGCGGCGGCGTTTGCATACTAGTAGATTAGTTCGCCGGGTTTCGCTGTAGTTTCGTCGCGCGTCTCACCCAATTCCGGGACGGGGATGAATAAACCAACAGCAACAGGTTAATCGCTAGCCCGGGCTCGCAAAACGCGCGCCGCAAACGTTAATCGTTTTATTACTACGCGCGTTCACCGTTCATCTCCAAGTTCGCGGGACGCGCGAAACGCGAAAATTGACACCGCGACGCATATCGCGCGCCCGTTATATAGCACGAGACGCGTTTATTATTTTATTAATCGAACACGATCCATCGTTCTCTCTTCCTTTGTCAAGCTTCGCCATCGCTGCTAATCAAAGCGTACAATTGGTGCGCGCACACACACACACACACAACAAATATATTTATATATAGTCCATTGTTATACGTTGCATTATTCGTAACGCCATCCCGAAAAATTTAACGCGATATTCTTATCGATTCTCGTATTGTGTAATTTGACACGACATATGTATGACATAGGGGATTGACGTGTCTGACAACTTGTTGCCCCTTGGATTTAACTTTATCGTCGAAAGCGTCCTCCGCTCGTAAAAAAATGCTTCGATGACAGTATGATGAATCGATTTGTTGGGATTCGTATCTCGCGGATCCTCGCTTTTTAAATTCGCGAATCTCTAATCAAAAAATCAAAAGTAACGGCAGAATGTAAAGCAATCGCTCAGAAACTTGAGAGATGAAATTTAGATTTTAATTTGTTCAATTCTCTCTAAAGAGAACTGGTTTATAAAGATCACAGTTGCACTCGACTATTCGAGTCCACTAAACGCGTTATTTTAAATTATAATCATAAAGAGAGATATTTTTCTTCGATTTTTTTTTTTTTTTTCAGAGATGTGATAAATCTGAAGTCTCCATTTTATGAGATATCATTATGATTGACGATACAAACGGACCACCGCTGCGCTTTGTTTTTGCGAGGCATGCCGCGTCGCGCATTTGTGCATTGAAGCCTGTCCGACTATTTACCTGTTCAAAAACGTATCTCGTTTTATTTTTTTTAATCGTAGCTACCTGCTACGCCAATGAAACGCTCGCCGACCTTCGAATCGGAGCCTGACCGTTTTTGTGTATCGTGCCGGTAGCCCGGAGAACGGGCCCCTCCTCTCTCTCAAAGAGTGGAAATAAACCTGGAGAGGAGGTGTACACACAGAGAGGAGAGGACTCCTAAGAAAGGATGGAAGGGAACAGCGGCGCGAGTAGTCAGGAAGAAATGTATGGTAGGAGAGTAACGACATACTCTACAGAGTGATTCATAAGTCTGCTCGCACAGGCGATGGTGTCCGATAGCTGAATCATTAATAGTTTGCCGTAGCGCGAAATAAGCGATTTTTATGAATATTGCCTTTGTTAGGAACGTTGAACATTCTAAATGTTTCTTTAAAATTCCCGTCCTCTCATCGCGTTAGAACGAAGGTATACGGATATCGATATTGCGAGAGTGCATCTATCATGATTGGTGCATATTACGCATCTAATGCATATATATATATTTCTTTATATGATAATCTTCGATTGATTATTGACGTTTTGAAAGATCCAGTCACACGATAACATTAGCGCCTTCGATATTGCGAAATCGATAAATTCGATGGTTATACGAATAAAAATACAATTATCGAGCGTTAACGACGATACGTATTCTACGTGTAAAAGGAATAAATTATCACTGATGTGAGCCAAAAATCAAAGCTTGCCTTATATCGAGAAGCGTCCCTTTTTTCTTCTTCATATAAGGCACAAGCTCGATTTTTAAAAAATATCTTTAATAATCGTCTCAATTTAAGATTGCTTTCCTTACGATACGATATGATTGTCGGTTTATAAATCTTTTTCCCCTCTTGCGGACTTAAAAGCTCTCGACTATTGATTCTCATCTCAACTCGTAATATACGCAATTAACGAACGCTCGTTTGGTATACGCAAAGTTAGATACAATTGTATATATAATTTTGTAAAGCGATTGTGCAGAGAGTATATAGTGAACAAGAGACAAAAAGAAAATGTGATCGATCGATTAATACGTAGCGGTGTGCCATGATCTTTTACGAACGTTAGTCGCGGCATGTAAAAAATTTGCACGGGCGATAATTGACGAGTAAAAAGTGAAATCTCACCACGTCCAATCCGCATAGGTGAAAACGTGAGCTGACGCGTCGCGGCAATCAAATATCTACATAGATATATATATATGTATATACGTACATTTTCAGGAACTTTTAAACTACGCCAAGCGGAAATCAAATACGAAGGATCATGGTGACTTTCTTTACATTGAAGAAATATCGCTACAAATTTATGACACATGATACATACACAAAATATACATATATACATATTAATATAAATAGATCATCGTACAGATGCTCCGAGAACATTGCAGGCATCTTCCACGCTCTACCAAAGAATACGTAATTCAGTGTGACTTATAGAGAGAGAATATGAATAATATAATAATAATAATAATAGTGATAACAATAATAATTATAATAATAATAACAATATTTACATTTTAATGACCGTTTTCAAGTCGTTTTCTGACGTATCGATAAGACAATGCAAAGAAGTGACAATCCCGAAAGATGGTTTTCGAACAAGCCGGAAACAATTTTATCGACAAGATAATAGCGTTGCGTATTTTACTTTATCTTAACTCGATTTATTTTATATGTGTGTTTTTCTCTTCATATATTTATCACACGCGAGAAATACTAATTTTTCGTGTGAGCACATATACGCATTAAGAATTTTAATATATATATTACGTGTGTGTATTGCCATAATTTTCTCTAGAAAGTGAAAAAGATGTTTGATCAGCTTCCGACTTCGATCTTTCTGATTGCAAATGCGACTGTAGTATTTAAACATTCGTTATAGATTACAACGCGAACCGAACGCAGATTCGGCCTGATTTCCTTAATCTTGAAATACGCGAGTGATTTTTTCATCGAACGCATATACTCTCTTGTGTTGTATAGACTTTAATTACTTTCCGCAAACACAACGACATAGAAAAAAAAAAAAACTCAGCCCACTGTTTCCGACTGATCTTAAATCGGTCTTTTAACACGGATTGCTCGACTCTTCAGCGCGCCACAATGTTTTTCATCCTTTTTCAATAAGACGGTTTCCCTCGTGAGATTGCACGCGGTTACACGACACGTGTCACTTAATCAAAAAAATGTTATACGTATTATATATAGATGCGCGTTACATGAGAGACGGTAAAGTATTGGGACGCACGGATAACTAACTTCCGGAAATGTACAATTGCGCGGCGTCATTATCATTATTATTATTATTATTCTCGTATACCGGACGCGCCGGACCAATTAAAACCCGGGGAGAGAGAAATCTGCCCGTCCGGCGATGTGTTATGTCGTGACTCTGTCGATCGAAATTACATAATCGAAATTTGACAGACGCGTTAACGCACGTGTGTCGCAATACTATGTCGTTCTCGCGTACGCGTTTCTCGGTATACGCTAAACGATTAAACAAATGGGAATCACTAGTGTGTGTGTGTAAATAGAGAACCACGGGTTCTGTAATTTTACAATTCTTGAGAGTGACCGAGAGAGAAAGAGAAAAAGAGAGAGAGAGAGAAAGAGAGAAAAAAAGACATACGAATGTTCGTCAGAATAATAATAATGATAATTCACACACATACACACAAATATATTGCGTATCTCGCGCCTAGTAGACTGCAAATAGTAGTCGTTTGAAAGTCCGAACGTCGTGTTTTGGGGGGCACGAACAGGAAGTGTATAGTGTTTACTTGCAGCAAGTCCATACATCGACGGAAGTTTTGCGTCGCTTTCCGGACAATTACTTTTGTGATTTATTTGTATTATAATCGGAGGAGCGTCAAAAAGACAGGCACTCGGTGTCCGAGAAACCCCGTAAAAAAAAGTGAATTAAAAAAGAAATTGATAAATCGAATGATAAACATAGCTTGCAAGAGTAGCTTACGAGAACGATTGGAGAAATAATCCTTTTAATATCTTTCGCGGAATAAAGTATAATGATATAATAAAGTGCCGGATGTGGAGAATTAGAAAGAAGTTTGTTCTCTCTCTGTAACGAGATAGAGTCTTAATTTTTATGAAAGAATTCTCCGTTGAAAGGATTAAAATGGATTGTGTGGGAGAAAAAATGATAAATTTTCAATCTCCGGTAAATTTGTATGCAGAAATGTGTATGTATGGGAAAATCAATTTCTTTAAATTTCTACCTTTTTTTACGAAGGGGGAAAGCTTTATTCAAAGTCCAAAGACACAGAACAAAAACAAAAAAGTAGCCAAAGTCGTTTTCGCTCTTCGATAATTATATGAGTAATTGTCTTTTGTTTGACAGAAAGCGATGCAGAAAGTTGGTCGCGTTGTATCTACATATATTACTCCGCATACCTTGTTATTCAGCAGCAGTTGAACAGATGAATATGATTTATTGCAGAGAACCGTAATACCACAAGTGAAACCGTTCTAAGTATATTTGTTATACACACATATTGTTACCATTGCCACATGAAAGCAATTATTAACTCCATAGTCTGGGCCATTGTTAGACGAACGAGAACTCGGGACTGTTTCTTGAAGTAGGATTGCTTACATAAAGCTGAAATTATTTTTTTTTAATATCCGTGTGTAATTGCGTCCCCTTTTAGAATGTAATAATTATTGTCCGAAGGACAATTAAAATAGAGGATTTTCAAAATCTAAGAAACAAAAAATTTCGCGAGAACTTCAACAATCGGATTTTAAGCGCAAAAGAAAAATGCTCGCATCGCGACACGTTTTAATTTTTTTCTAATTATCTAGGAATAATTTTCGCGGTTTAATTGTAATAATTGTGCTTCCCTACAATTTCGCGTATTACTTCTTTTTAATGGTCGATATTTTTTTTTTTTTTTTTTTTTTTTTTTTTTTTTTTTTTGAACGGACGCACGCAATCCTACGTCAAGGAAGAAGACAAAGTTGCAGGAAAGTATGAGACAAGTTATCGTAATAGCCGCCGATTACTCCGTAACAATGGCAACGCCCGTACGTATGAAGTCTGTAATCGAAATGCTTTATATTTTTACACCGAACAAAGCAGTATATAACGTACAATAAAACAATAAAACATGTCCTTCCATAACATGCAACCTCAAGATGACAAATGTTAAATTTTTATTTTTACAACAGCCCACTATCACTTCCGATATCTGAGCTATATATTTGGGCGTATAATTATATAGTTGAGATTATTAATTAGGATATTATAAAGTCGGCTAGATTCATTTTAATCGACTCACAATTTTACGATTTCTACACGAATGATCGTCTACTGTAATATACGCATTATACGATACGTATACATATGTTAGTGATATTATACCGTGCGACGAGATGCGGCCGTTAATCCGCGATCATCAAAAATTACGAAAGTGTTAATTTCTTCACGAGACACTCTTCTGCGAAATTGTGCGAAACGAGCTGGCCTGTCCAAATAGATATAGTTAGCGTTCCATTCGTCCGTTGTCTTCACAGCACCGATTGTATTATATTATACATTGACGCTAGTTAATTCCGAATATCTTCAAAATCGCGAGATGTGTATGCGCTTCGAAGCGAGGAAATCAAAAAAAAAAAAAAAAAAAAAAGGAAGAGAAGCAAATGGTACCAAAGGCGAATGCACGCGTTTAACTTTACGATCGACACAAAATGTACATATGTATTTATCTAAAAAAAAAAAGAAAATAATAATAGGTATACGAATGCGCACACACACGTACATACTTACGCAAAGGTTTCCATGCCGAATACCGTGTGTGTTAAATATTTTTCTCTCCGACGTATTAATTCTTTCGGCTATTTCATACGCAAGATATAAAATCAAACGAAGAGCGAGATATCGATGTAATTTCGCGTGCGCGCGACAGACTTTGATGTGCTCCAATGTAATTTAAATCAACGATGACCGATTGAACAAGCATCGATCGAATCTCGCGAGATTAAAATACGCAACGATCGTTCGATTCGGGATTCCAATGAATGCTCGCGTCTCGTGCGATTTCTTTTCGAGATAATCTCTAAATTTAACGGAAAGAACGTCACGCGATTAAAACGTGGAATAAGAGTTTTATATTATTTAAACGGCGCGAGAGAGCTACTTCGAACACTGTCGAGAGTCACGCGACTTTACGTGGGGCATCCTTCTTTTAATCAGAATCTCTTCGCAGAAATTTCGGCGTTCGAGCGAACGTTGACAGAATTAAAGCTGCAGTTCTGTTTAGTTTTTCATATACTTCGTTGATAAAAACAACTTCGGAATATATAATCCATCCAAGAGATAAAAGTTAGCTAATGCGAAGTCGTTACATGGCAAATGTTTGCGTACAAGACATGTCTTTTCATCGGCAACGGTCATTGCTGTTGTATTATCTGGTCGATCAACTTACAGTGTTTTATCGAGGTAGTTTTCTCATCCGATAAAACACTGTGCACGATTTTTATTATAGTATAGATATATCGTCGTATTTTTTATTTACATGATTTTTACATATACAGGTTGTATCGAAAGTCTCGCGATTTTTCACGATTCTCCGACGAATTTGGGATTATACGAATTATTTATTGCAAATCAAGAGGAGTTTTGGCGATTTAGGTCATCGAGATATATAAATGAATAATAAAATCTATCCTTCGAGATTTTCCTGGCAAACTCTTGAATTGCGATCTAAGGTACAATTGCAAATGTAAAAAATATTACGATCGATTAAATTTTAATCGAGAATTCTTTTCCGCTAACTTGGAGGAAACGCGCGACTTTTGATACGATCTGATACGTTTGACAGTATACGTTAAAAAGAGACAATTTAAACATATATAGTCGTGGGAGAACACCGGCGGACGAATCAAATGAAATTCACATTTTTTAGAACGCCTCTGTAATATGTACTAAGAGAACAACAACCGTACTTACTTGTACGTGAAAGTATACGTATCCGGGGGAAGGAAACTTCAAATATCCTCAAATCGCGACGGAATTTTCTTCGTACGGATGAAGCGAAGCGTCGCACCGCGCCACAAAATTGGACATTTTGGTCGAGAACGGTATGAAGGGAGGTATCGATATATCGAATCTACGACTGCGCGCGAAAACGAAGAGGAGAAGACTAGGAGGAGGGTAGTGCGCGCGTTGATTTGAAAGCCTGAAATTAATAATCAAAATTAAACGACTGGCGAAACATGTGATTTACTATTTTATAAAAAAAAAAAAAAAAAAAAAATACGGGGTCGGCCCTTAGGTAATTTAAAACAAAATTTGTGAAAAAAAAAAAAAAAAAAAAGAGATAAACCGAGGAAAATTCCCTTGTGAGAGAGTACGAGTGTGTATAAATAAAAAGATTTTTAAACATTATCGCGTACGTTTTCATCGTATCCGTTTTCTCATCCGAACAAAATTGCGAAGTCCTTTTCGTTTCTAAGTTATTTATTTCGCGTGTGTCGAATCGTTGGGACTTTGTTCGTAATATTATTAGCCGTTAGCAGAGAGATAAACATTTTTCTCGAGTAATTAAAAATCTTCAGAAGAAAAAGAACCGCGAATCGTTCACAGGAGAAAAAGTTACATACCACACGCTTACTGGAAAACACGAATATAAAATGTATTTCAAGACGTTTTCATGCAAAGCTGATGAATGTTTTACGTGTATTAAAAAATGTTCCCTTTTAATCCTATTAAAACTTACAAAATATTATAAGTATTATACTTTACTTGTATATATACATATGTGATAAAAAAAATACATATATATATATCTATATATACATCTTGTTCTTGTGCGTAAAATTTATATTCGTGACCTGTTCTCCGTAAAGCAAGTGTATACATTGAAACATATTATATGTGCATAGTTAATTCGTAATATAATGCAGGTATATATGTTAAAATCTTGATACCGTGACAAGTATGATACCACTACGAATAAATTTGCAAATAAAAATTTTATATATTTACAGAAAAATATATATTTTTGACTGTCTACATATTTTTATAATTTGGGTCTTAGAATTTTATCAAGTCTATGCTTTAATATTAAATTAATAAAATGTGAAAAACAATTTCAATATGTGTGCAAAAACATAGAAAAGATATAGATAAAAATTTTATGTTCTATTATTTTAACAGGAATGTGTGTATTCATGTAAAATGTATATTTAATATTGTACATATCTTAATTATACTAACCTACTCAATTTCACTTAATGTAGAAATCGTTTTAGCTTTTGTAGACTTCATTACGAAGTAGAATGTGTATTGTATGACTGCTTATCACAGCTCTGCAATAAGATATAAGTTTGTACATGTTCAGTGAATTGGCAAATACGTTAGTAATTTTTTAGATGGGAAAACTTTGCAAGAGTTGTTTATTTTAAACATATAGTTTCTTAAATATCGTTCGATGGCACCATATCTAAGCCGGAAGCCGTACTAACGCTAGGTAAACTACTGTCACTCCAATCAGGATGTGGATAATCCCGTAATGGACTCGGTACATTAACAGGTATCCTATTGTGTATATCATATCCTTGCTTCCTCATGTCAGAAACCATTGGTTTAGTAGCTGTAACATTTTCAAGAATTTTCGATGTATTACGACAAAACGAATTTTTTGTATTATCTTTTTGTCTTTCCTCAAATCTGGAAAACTTTCTCATTTTGCACATATTCTCTTTATTATGCCTTTTTTTTGAGGAATGATGTAAGCATTTTTTTGGAATCACATCGTTCACATTTCGATAAGGAAAAATATTATTTTTATTATTGTTATGCACTACTGTTCCTTTATCGTTCATAACTGTCAATATAATATAATACAATATAATATATGACCTAAATTATGAATCGAAATGATTTAATAATAACATTTTCGCTATTATATAAAGTAAATTCAAATAGACTTGCCTTGATTGTGGTCGGGGATTATAGTATGCGATGATTCCCCGTCGAGTAAGCTAACAAATTCCAAACGGGCTGAATCTCTAATGGGTATGTCTTTATTTAGGGTAACATGTTCTTGAGAGGCATGTTCTACTGTAGAAACATCTGTTAAATCGTGCCAGGATTTATTAGAGTGACCGGAAAAACTTGACGTAGGAGATGAATATGCGAGCCCTGTTTGGATAGCCGATACTTGAGAGCTTGTACTTCCTTCGTTCGCAAATACTTCATTTAAATTTCTTAATTTGAGTTTTTCAATTTGATTTTGTAGATCTCTGTAATATATAAATTGATAATACATCGATTATATATGATTTTTAAATAGATAAGTGTCACAAATATGTTTTTCAATTCACTGTGATGGATTCATTGATTGTTGTGCAATTTCTATCATTAAAAATTGCGCATCCACGAATGACATCAAAAATTTGTAGAGACACATGCATATACAAAGAACTAACAGAAAAATACTAACATTATTATTTTTTGATATTCGATGATTAACGTATCCTTGTAAGAAGACAATTTTGAAAGTTTATCTTTATCCATTATCAGATATTCGTTAAGTCGTGCAAGTTCTGTTTGCTTAGTCAATTCTACTTTTAAATCTGAGATTATTCTTTCATTGTCTTCAATTTGTCGCTTTAATGCTGATATTGCTTCATCTTTAGCTTTTGTTACACGAGTTACTTCTGCCAATTTTTGCGTAAGCACCTCTGCATGGAGTACAACCTCTTTTTGTTTTTGATTTGCTTCCTGGATTTGTGTATCTTGCTCTCGAATTAAACTGATTTGAAATAAAACAGAAAAGTTTAAAAACTGAAACTAAATTCCTGGTTTCCCCCATTATTATTGATGTATTGTACATCAAACCTTTGAAATTTTTCTCGTTCTAACACCCACGATTTGCACAAAGCCTTCATTTGTTTACTAGACTCCTTTAATTGAAGTGTACCAGCTTCTAGCGTGTCTATTTTCAAATCCTATAGAAATAAATAATAGAATATATATAATAAAAATGGAAATTTGACAAAACTTATAAAACATGCAATGTTCATAAGTGCATGTAAATTGCAAAACACTATATACCTCAGATATTGGTTTTGCAGAGCTTACAGGTATCCTGAACAGTACTTGTTCTATTTCAGTAAAGATTTCACAAGTTCTATCATCTTTCTTCATAACTAAATCCTTTAATTCTTTTATTAAAAAGCTTAATGTATGTACTGGATTAAATTCAGCAAATCTATTGGTATTATTGGATATTTCAGGACATTGTACGGCACGATCTTGAACAAAGATACATGAGGCTTGTGAATTCTTCCTCGATTTCTCCCGAGAAGATATTCCTTTGGATGAAATTGTACCAGTATGTTTTTGGACATGCTAAATATAAGAAATAATTCAAATACAAAATCGAAAACACCTATAAATGTTAAGATCATACTTAATGTATAATACTCACATTACATCCATTTTGCTGTATCCTTTCAGAATTTGAATTCTTGTTGGTATCTTTATTTTCGCTATGTTTAAAGGATTGTGCTTTCATATATAATAAATTCTGCTCTCCAAATATGGAACCCCAGCTTGGTGGTATTTCACTATTACTGGTTGCAGACTTTTTTCTTTCAGTTTTCTGTCCAGGACTAGAAATTATAGGTGAAGTATGTTTCTGACCTTCAGCTTTTCTATTCCTTATTACCGTGACTTCCACAATATCCCCTTTACTGAGTAATAAAACTTCTTTGGCAGGGCTTGCTGTTAAGGGCTGCATTGAAATAAGAATTATACAAATGTATTATGATAGATGATTTGTGATAGAAATTGTATTATAAGGAATTTTGTAAGACCTTATGTCCTGCATCATGTGTTTTCAAAGTTTGTGGATGCTTTCCAGTTTTTTTGTTCGTAGCAGTTATCCTCGCAGGTGTATTTGTTTTAGTGCTCATTGTGTTACGTTGATTGCTAGACGTCGTTGCATATTCTTTTATAAATATTGTATCTATGTGGTTTTACAAAACTCTATAGAAATATGAAAAAATGAAAAATATTATTTCGATGGTGACAGATGATTGATGTTCTAATCTACGCGTCTAACCTGAAGATACAAAAATACAATTTTATATATTACCTCCGCAGTAGAGATTACAATATTTAGAATCAATATTAGAGAGAAAAAGAGAAATAGCCGGATTATTAGGTATTTGATGTATCTGAAACGTGTTTTCGGAGCATTATATTAGGTGAAGTTTCCATAAAAAACACGCGCCAAAAAATTCTCTATTCTACCGGTGCAGCCTTCCACCAATGGACACGTGAGTGACTAGTGATCCACATACGATCGAGTTCACTGTTGTAAGATGCGTTCGAAAAACTTACCCATAGAATAAAGTAGGATTTTGATTGACCAATCAGACCAAATAAATTTTTGGTCCTTTGTCCTGATTGGTCAATTAAACGCTACTTTACCTTATGAGTAAGATTTCCGATCGCACCTCGAATTGTCGGTGAGCCGCGCGCGAACGGCGTGGCCGAGATATATGTTCATTCCAGTGTTCGTTCAATTAACGATACGTACTGTGAACGTGTCGCAAGTCGCAATACGGAAGATGTGATTGTATCGTCTTTCACGCGTGATAACGCAACACTACGCAGGTTGCTTCGGGAGCGCGAGGTCGACGCGCACATATACAAACACACGTATATATATATATATATATTCGACGAGAGACATAGCAGTATTTAAGTTGACGTTCGTAGTGCGTGTGATTCCGATTTCGTTCTTGTAAACATGGTGTTTGGATTCATCATGAAATAATTGTTTTTTTTCCCTTCACGAGATCGATCAGCGTGCGAGGAACGGACGCGAATCACCGAACCGAGGTCCGAGAACAGTGGTGTATCATGTGATTCTTACATCGTGAATATCACGAAAAAGTATGGGCACATCTCCGTTATACGGTAAGCTTACTTGCTCTCTGCCATTAGAACGCCCCTCTTTGTGAATTTCGCGTTTTGAAAAATTTCAATAATGCAACAATTATCGAGCATCCTTATCGATTACGTAGTCCCGCTACTACTTGCTACTTCTCGTGATAACGCGATTTCGTCGCAACTTTGTCCCTATGTATGTACTATTGTCTCGATTACCGCTATCAAAAATTATGTTAGATCGTGTGGTTATTTTTATATCCGATCGTTGTTTATGTTTCATTTGAGAATTTTCGGTGTTGTTGCATTCTTAAAGAAATTATATTGTATAAACAACGTGATTGATTTATTCATATTTTTCACCGGCATTTGCAACGAATATATCGTTTACTAGGTTATGACACTTTTTATAAATACACAAGTCGCTATATATAGATATTATAAATTTATTATGAAATTATTATAATTTTTTTTGCTGAACAGGGAAACACTGTATGATTTAGTAATAAAGTTGGAGTATCTTGGTACTTTACCATGGAACAATCGGACACAGTGCAGATGCAAATTCTTCAAGTCGAAGAGATACCAACAGATATCAATGTGCAAACAATTCAAATCGCTAATGAAGATGTGAAAGCTGCTACCTCTACAGAAGGTAGCCAAGATTCGCCAAAGGCCTGCAGCCCATCGTTAGAACCTACATTAGTAGCAGGTGATACAAATATCAATGTAGAAGTCGTAACAGAGGATTACTTGGACGCAAGCCATATTGATGTATCTGTTAAAGATATTAACAGCGATGCCGGGTATAATAATCAGGTAGAATCTGAATTGAACCAGCCTGAAACAAAAGGTTATACATTAGAACAGGAACAGATCAAAATCTATGAACATATAAAGGATGAAACAATAGATTCGAATCATAAATTGCAATCTTTGCGCACTGAGGAAGATCAAAGTCAAATTGTGATAACTGAATCTAAAATAGAAGTAAAGCAGGAAACAACAGATATTTTAGAAAGTGTCTGTAATGTAGTAGAAGATGCAAATCAATCCGATAGTATAGATAAGCAATGTTTAACATTAGATGAATCTAGATTTAATGAACATGCTGGGGGCCAGGTTCATGATGCGCATGAATTAGTTAAAGAAACAATCAGAGAAATACATGATAATGACAGTAACCAAAATAGCTCAATAGTAACAGATGCTGAACTGACTAAATTAGTACAAGAGGAAGCAGAGGTAGTTGTAGTAGTAGAAACTATAGAACCAACAACAACAGATGCAACAGCAGACAATTTTATTGTCACTCTAGATGAAAAGGATGTTGATAAAGAGTGCAACCAAGAAAATGTAGTTACTTTACAGGAAAAAGAAATTAAAAAATCCAGGCATGGAGACAACGAGATTGATCTAATTGATTACAGCCAAGAAAGCGACGATACTATAATAGAAGTAACGGAAGTTATAGATGCTCCAGTTACGGAACAGGATGAGCAGCAGAATAACAAGGCCAAAGTGGAGAATAATGAATATCATATAGAATCTGTAAAATTAACTGATGAAAAAATTGCAATTTGCAAAGATATAAATGACGAAAATATTCAATCAAAAGCAGCTGACGGAGAAACTCTAATCAGTTCTAGTAATAAAGAAGATGATATCACTATTATCATAGATGAGAAAATCATAATCACGGAAGATGTTGATTCAGAACTTACAACAGATCAGCCACAAATTGAAAATGCCCATGAAGATATTGCAGATACTACCGAGCATAAACAAAATGACACATCTGCTCACGAAATACCGGTGGAGTCGTCGATGAAGAAGAGAAGCGTTATTCAAGATATTTTTGACGATTGGGGTGTCGAGAATACAGACGAAGATGCGCAATCGACTTCGAAAGTGCATGATACTGTAGAGATCGAATTGAAAAGTCTATTGGATGAAGCAAAATCAGATCAAGTTGTTACAAATGAATCTGTTCAAGATAAGACTCCATCCTCAAATAAAGAAACCACAGATGAGATACATAATGTCGTAGATACAAGCGAGAAGAGTATCAAGCATTCGACTGAACAAACGGAAAATCAAAAGAAAAATAAAGCGGTCGATCAAGATGCAGAGTCATTAAATAGGAGTGAGAAGAATTCTCCGGCATTAGCGGCGGATAAATCTTCGCGAAGTGTAGAGACGCGTGCCTTTAATAAAACGCCGCAATCGCATATCGCCACGTCGCTTCCTAAGAACCGNCGGCATTTAACCAGTCAGATAGCATCGCCAGCGGAAGTGACGGAGGTATTGAAGGAGCGTCTTCGCGAGAAGCAAAAGACGGTTGTAGACTCACCGCGTGGTCCGGACATATTCTTTGTGAAGAAATTAACGCAAAGATTGTCCAATAAATTGGCGGGTAGCTCGGTGAATCCGGTACCAGGGCTTATACCTCTGCCGCAGCAAGCCACTCCTTCCTCTCCTCCTTCTGCATCTTTACAATCGACGGTAGATAACTGTGATAAGAAGATAGCGAATGAGACAACGGAAACGAGTAAGGAGAGTAATTCCGACAACAAGGAACTATTGGCAATCTTGGAAGGCGATGTTGATCCCGATTGGTCCATCTTGAAACCTCCGACTCTTACGGAGGAAGGCAAAACTCCACCAAACGTAGGATCGCAATCAGATCATAGTGGGCCGCCGAAACTCGATCCATTAGTCGAACGGGAATTGGCGCTGAAGCAACTTCTTGAGTTGCCCGTAACGTCACCTAAGAAGATTTCACCTCGGAAGAAGAAAACTTTCCGAGCGGCACCTGGTAAAGTGTCTAAAGACGTGGAAATCCCACTCGCCATACAGGAGGAGAAGGAACTTGCCGGTATGGATTCGGCAAGCGAGAATGCGCAACCAAATACCAAATCTGTCGAGATAAACCTATGTTCTCCGCAAAAGAGCGATCAAAAAGATCACGGAATTGAAAAAGTAGTCACACGAGAAGAATCGAGATCGGGTAGGAAGCGCAAACCTACTGAAAAAGCGAGAGAACACGAGCAGAACACGATAAAACGGCAGAAGGTGTATAGGGGTAAACTATCATTGAGTAAGAAACAAACGCAGGAAAATATCTCTGATGAGAACACGACGATCGAGAATCATGTCGTGGCGAGCGACGCGCTGACGGATGCTGTAAATAATGAGAAAACTGTTGCGAAAGAAGTAGCAAATAAACCGGTCGAGGATAAAATAGATCCGATTTCGAATAAAATCGAAGGTTCTCGTCCGAAACCGAATCTTGCTAAGAAAGGCTCGCAACCTATCGCCAAGAGAAAGATAGTGGTCAAAAGATTGCTGCGTCAGAAGATGCCGGCTAGTGAAAAATCCGTTCGGTTGAAAGGTAAATTGACTCCTTCACCAAAGAAATCTCCCCCGAAGACTGTTTCAAAGTCGCAGAAGCGAACGGCCGAAAGTGCTTCTAGCGACGCGAAACCCAAGAAGAAGATTATAAACGAGATAGATAGATTACTGCAAGACGAGGGCGTCGTCAATTTACTGTACGATGTAGAACAACCGGACAAGAAGCGTCTGGTACCTATCACGAAGTCGCGTGCGAAGGTAATGGACCTGCAAAAGGTACAGCGCGAACTCAAAATCAGAAAGAAATTAGTTCGCAATGCCGTATTGCGATTACGCACATCGACGATCGCCGGTGTCACGAAAGTATCACCGAGATCGAAAAGAACGGCGATTCATCCAATTGATGTTCAAATGGACAGAAAGGTAGGAGAGCTAATCGCGTCACCGAAAACCTCTGCCTCGCCTACGGAGTTCATACTTCCGGCAAAGATTAGAAACGCGGCCGACGCGTCCATCATTATCAGGAGGCACTCGTCCAGTTCGTTCTCGAGCGCGTCCGGAAGTCCCAGAGTTAGCGTCGACGCGCCAGAGAAACCAGCGGAAACCGCCAAGACGGACGACGGAGCAGTTCACTCCTTGAGATCCGCCAAGAAGAGACGAGATTCGCAAGACGAGAAAATTATTAACGCAAAGAAAAGCAAGAAGAAAACAGTACAAAAGTCTGACCCAGATTCTGTTGCAGCTACTACTGGTACCATCAGTACTGCTACTACAATTACCACGACTACTAATGCTAATGCTATTCATAATGTGGACGAGAAGATCACTGTCGCTGCGCGTCCCAGTAAGAAGTCGGAAATCAAAAAGATCGACAAGACTGGTAAACAACAGGAAAATGTCCACACGTTTGAAGATAATGTTTCGAGTAAAGTTACGACTAGGTCGTCGAATGGCGCAGTAACGGGGAAAGTAACGGCGAAGAGCAGGCGTGCCGCGAAAAGCAAAGTGACTTTTGTCGGCAGGGCAAATGATCCGGATAATGCTGAAAACTCTTCTAAAGAGGAGGACGAATTATCCGCTTGTCTTGCTGAAGCGGCCACCGCTCTTTCGATCGTCAATGCCGGCGGTCGATCTGGAAATGTTACGTCTACACGAAAAAGCAAAGGTAAAAATTTCTATATCTCCACGATAGTATTTCCTTTTTTCTAAAATGAAGAAAAAATTATAATCACCTTGTTTATCTTTTTTTTTTTTTTTTTTTTTTTTTTTTTTTGTAAAAATAAGTAAGAATATTCAAAATATAATATATAATTGAATGAATTATATAATAATATACACGATTTACGGATATTCCAGTGAATGCAAGTAAAACGGACTTGGATAGTAACAAAACGAAAGTCGAAACGCAAGGTCAATTCAGCAATAACGAAATAAATGTGCGCCGGCATGGTAATCTCGTACAATTAATACTTACGCCATCCTCATCGACAAAAATCAGAAATGCTCTTACATTGCAGGTAAATAATCTTATAAATGTGTGCTCTCTTTCTCGCGCTCTATTTCTTTAAATGTTCTTGCTAAATATATGTATATTTTTGATGCTATATTAGGTGATGCAAGAATTCAGAGAGGCTCTGTCAATATTAAAAAGAGACGACGAATGCAGGGTAGTACTGTTCACTTCTACAGGTACAAGTTTCTGCGAAGGTCTCGATCTTTCAGCATTATTGCATACGAATAAGGAGGAACGACGGTCTGTCGCTCAGGAGTTGGCACACGCTGTCAAGTATGTATTTTTAATATGGAATTAGTACGATTGCTGATATTATAATTATAAAATTATAAACTTTTGTTTTTTGTTTCAAGGGAGTTCATCAAAAGTTTGGCGACTTTTAATAAACCTATAGTGGCTGGTGTACAAGGCGCTGCGATTGGACTCGGAGTGACGATGTTGCCTCTCTTCGATCTTGTAATTGCTAGCGATAAGGCGACATTTTGTACCCCTTATGGAAAATTAGGACAAATCGCTGAAGGAGCTGCGGTCTTTACCCTTTCACACATACTGGGCAGTGCAATTGTAAGTTTCAAGAAGTTTTTGTTTGCAAACATGAAAGAAAGAAAGGAAAACAAATTGCATCTACATTTCGACAGACGAGCGAACTTCTTTTGGGTGGAAGGACCTTAACGGCGAGCGAAGCGTTAAGAGCTGGTCTCGTTACTCGAGTTTTATGGCCTGATCGGTTTCAAGTAGAATTATTACCGTCATTGCGAGCTATGAGTGATCAATCGTCACAGGTAAGTTATGTGTTGTTTCTTGACATAATAATTTTAATAACAAGTTTCTAAAATTATGTATATTTCGTGTGCATATATAATATAATTATATACGTTATATCTAATTATACACTTTTAAAAATTTCTCTCAGATTAATTGAATCATAACGTAATACCTTTGTATCTTTACAAACGGTGACAGTAAGCCATGTAAGCTGGCCCAGAATAGAGCAATTCCTGTACATTTACTTGTGTCCTATTCTTGAAAATGCATAAGTGCTTTTCTGGACATGTGCATCTGTAATACGTTGAATATAAATCAGCTCGTATGTAGCCACAAAACTCCAAAGTTTCACACATTCTTTTCTGCACATTAAAAAATATACATTCAATAAATAAAACATGTTAAGGAAAATTAATAAACTAAAAATATGGAATTAGAGTCTTATATCACTGCATAGCTTAAACGGTTGGTTTTTTTTTACGTAAACAATATCAGTAATTTTATATATGATATTGTATAAATTATATAACAAGAGATTCTTAAATCATGCAGAAATAATAAAGTATAATAGAGATTATTTCTATAAATTATTATCTTGTAAAATGCAAAAATGGATTCTATCATGTTTATTATTACAAGATGTACCTTGACACACTTGAATATTTGAATGAGACCATGCTCTTCGTATGTGTATTTTTGTAGCTTCCAGTAATGTGTTTGCGGACATATGCAATTTATTGTTACATTGTATGGTATTATATAGTTGTTACTTGTATCACTTTCTCCATATACCATCATTGCTTCTTGTCTATGAGCGCAAATTTCTAGTTCCATTATTTGCGTGCAAAACTGTCAATGATGGGAAAGAGAAATGTGACTATTAGAAATATCAATTATAAAAATATTTTACAGATTGTCTCGATATTTTTTGTACCTTTAAAATTGATTTGTTATTGAGTGATACAGTTGAATTATCAATGGTTTTCGTCCATTGCCACGGACATTCTCTTCCATCAGGACAGTGGCAAAGTCTCTCTGTCAAACCGGACATCCAAAATCGGTCGTGAACTACGTTGCATACCTCGTAAGGTTTACAGTGATGTAAATCGCTCTCCCCTTCAACCTGTTTTGACGAATACAATAAAGATTTATCATTTGAAATGTCATACACTTTTAAGAGCGATCGAGTAATATTTACGCGATACAGATTTGTATATACGAACTCCCTTCATATACTTGAATGTAACATTGTTAGCCTTACTGCTGATTATCGTATATACACTTGCACCTATCATGGAAATAAGGAGATAGATTTTCACAAACATATTTACAACGACGTGCGTATTCTTGAATAGACACTGGATTCGATGGTTGCAATCGCGGGATTGATATTAACTCAAATGGCGATAATGCTAATATATTCTCGATTCCACATTTACTCCCACATGACTTGTAATTACGAAACTTGTTAATATTTATGACATCAGGCAGTTTTCTCTGCTTCGGTTGTAAGAGATACAAAAGTGCTATAATGTGTAATAAATCAAAATGGAAAAAGAATTGGAAAAAAATCCATTCTTTCTACAATATTGCACACATACATACATACTTTAACAGATATAAAAATACACTTGTATATATATATATAATTGAGAAAGAGCATTCATACAGCATATTGTAAAGATATATTTGCACATTTATACCATTGCAATTCTCTTATTAATTATATATATCTTTTATAAAAATCTCTGTCATTTCTAGTCTATGGAAGCAACAAAGGCTCTATTACGTCACAGTCTACGGAAAAAGTTAGATGCTGCGCTTGAATCAGAATCATATTTATTGATTCAGCATTGGTGCTCCATGGAGTGCCAGACTGCTATAAAAGCTTACATTGAAGGAAAAATACAATAAATCATGGTGAGCATGTGTTAAAATATCACAATCAATATTATATTTATTAAAATTAATTATTCATTATAGATATTTTATAATTTCAGTGTGCAAGTACTATCAATCGTGAGTCTGCGATATGTGTTAGAGAATGGAACTGATTGATATCTGTGTGGATAATGATACAAAAATTGTACTTCTGATACGACATTCTACGTCAATGCACGATATTCTTTAGATTTAAGATATAAATACTGAATCACACAAAAAGATCGACTATTTTACTATTAGAAAAAATCATTTAGATATAAATTTATTATATATAAATATATGTGTGTATGTATAAACATATATAAACATATAAACATATATAATAT
>NW_021849408.1:1436275-1469565 GCF_003651465.1 Formica exsecta
ATATATTATATATGTTTATATGCTACACATACTATATATATATATATACATACATTCTTTTCGCATTATGTTATTATTGTTAGATTAAAATAAAGGTACATTTATTGTAAGAAACATAATGCAACTTTTATTTAGTTGTGTCGTGTGTCAAATTTATATTTGGTAATATGGCAAATCGCAATATATATTAGCTCGCGTGAAATTACAGTTCAAAAAAACTCTTTGCAATTGTTTAAAAGAAAGTTTGAAAAGAGTGCATGTCAGAGCAAACTTCATACAGACGAAACGTCAAATAAATCTATTTTCCTCCGTGTCGGCAGTGTTTGATATTTTTATAAAATTAACAAGTACTTATACAGCAAGAATGGCAATGTCGACGATACATACGCCGTGTACGTACGAGTTTTCCAGAGGCAATGGCACCGGTGTGGCAGAAGCGCTTGGAAATTGGGGTTTCTCTAACAGAGTGTGCAGCGCCGGCCAGGAGCTGCGACGTTTAAAATGTCTCTTTGCGGAAATGGATTCTTTGTGAGAACACGAGCACACGCGTTTCATTGAACCAAATCAAGAAAAAATTCATCGCGACTATTGTTAGGATTGAGAAAAGAAATAAAGAAACGCACAAACATTAATTATAATTTCAGACGCAGACCAACAAAATCAGCATTGTGCGTTAAATATAATCCCAGATATGATCCTGATGCGTGGTACATTAAGCCTAGTCCCGATGAATGTAAACCCGCCTGGACATTTCCCGCAAACAGGCCTCTGATTACTCATTCTTCGACTGTCACGGTTTTGAAGGTCTCTAATTTACAAGAACTCGGATCGGATTTAAAATACATTATACCTGGTCACAGCTACATGCAACAAGGCGTACGTGTACATATATTTCTGAATGAATTAAATTGTTTCGTTAAAGCGAGCTAGTAAGATTTTTATCACGGCTTTAAGATATAACAACAAAAATATAATATACATAATTATATCCATCTAAGTTTTTCATTATATTCTAAAATATTATACGTGCCATATAATTGTATCGTACTTTCAGACGGACAAATGGTATCGTCGAGGTTCAAACTGTTGCTATCAACCAAGCTGTTTAGCTCCGCAATGTCCTATGTGATATTGTCATAGACTGACTTGTTTATTTTTAAATTCATAAGATAACCGTTTTTAATTGTATTTGATGATAATACCAAATGTTCGTGATTTTTTTCTAATATTAAAGTATAATATTCTACAATATATATACGTATATGTATGTATGTGTATACATATATATATATGTATATGTATATATATGTTAAGTATAAAGCAGAGTATAAAGTATATCTTTGTATCATGTATAAAAAGGAGATCGGTAATGAGAGGATCAAGATATAGGGATATGGATAAGTAATGGAGCAATTATAATAAATCATCGGATGATGACATTCAAGAGCAGTGAAGTCGTTGAATTTATTTTTTGTTTTAACGAACACAAATGTCTCGAGCTTTTGCGCGTTGCGTGAGAACAATTACATTATCGTATGGTGGGGGCAAGTAATTTGACTGACTGTAAGATTTTTTAACACCTTTTTTGCGCGTGACATCAGTGAATGAAGAGTATTTCATTCTCTCTCTCTCTATATATATATATAAGCTATACTAGAGCTAGCATTACAACAATATACACA
The DNA here is from genome assembly GCF_003651465.1 of Formica exsecta. Taxonomy (NCBI): domain Eukaryota; kingdom Metazoa; phylum Arthropoda; class Insecta; order Hymenoptera; family Formicidae; genus Formica; species Formica exsecta. The sequence goes on from NW_021849408.1 coordinate 1,437,958, forward strand.
TTTGAATTCCTTAAGTAGAAACTGATCTACACAAATAGCAATTCGTAAAATCCTAGATAAGGAGCTCTGTGCTGCCTTTGCGATGGCTCTGCATATAAGAAAGCCTCTTCTCGAGATTCTTATGTACAAAAGAAAAATACAAAACTGAATTGATATGAGGCATAGTACAATATAAATATGAAAACTGTAAGAATAACGTACGATTTACGCGAGTCAGTAACATATGTGTGTTACGCGAGTTATTAAAAATATTATTACGATACCTTAAGCAAGTAATGTACATATCGTAATGTATAAATTAAGACTAGATAGAATATCGGAGATTTTACTTCTACAGCCAATACAGTAATCGAGTGTGACCGAGATACAACTTATAAGCTAATTATGCAATGCGGCACGATGACGGCTGAAAGCGTACTGGCAAGAAGAGAGCACGTGGTATTTTGCTGACGCTCCTTTCGCACTTTTTTTCGGTATATCCTTTCTTAAGTCGGACATAACACTATAATTGAGAAAATCTTGTATATAAATGTTTCTTAAAAATATCTAAATATTATAAATTGACAAGGTGCGTTAGTAGATTATTTCTGAATGGAAAAATAAGATTCACATGAATAGCATTCAATAAAAATAAATTAAATTTAGTTATACCTTTGAGTATATAATCTGTTAGCAAGGTGGGTACTGTTGGACTATCCTCACTAATGGCCTTTAGTACTACACAAATAAATATATTATTGATATATTTAATTACACATACATACATGATGGTCAAGAATTGATGACTACTTACTTTTAATGAGTACTTGCAAGGCTTGATTGTCTGGTGGACCACTGTCTGTATGATATGGAATAACAGTTGTCAAGTACTAGAATAAAAATAGAATTAATTAAGAATTATATTACCTTATCGTTTTTTTAAATTAGAATTACAAATTATATTAAAGATAATCTTTTATTAAAAATAAATTTTTTTTGAGAGTATATATAAACACATATACACACATAAAATTCAATGGCCAATACTATGTAAAATGTACTACGTAAATGCGCAACTCGATACGGCAGTATAAGTTACCTTTGGCTCTTGCAAAGACCTATGTTGTGGCAACGGACTAGTACCATTCTGCATTTGATTTCGTTTCTTCGTAACATGATGCTGCCTACGTCGATTTTGCACAGCCAACAGTAAAGAGATGAACTGGTTCTTAAGTTCCTTCTCATATTCTAATTCATCCCTAAGTGCGAGCTCAGCGATCAGTGTTTCGCTCAAGGCCGCAACCAAGGATTCCATCTCCCCGAAAAGTTCAGTCAGTTGGCTGGAGGAAAGTTGTTTTAATTCTAAAAACACATTTGACGCTTTATAACGCGGATTTTTATTTTAGGGAAAAAATTAAATTTGTATTTATTATTGATATTTTTCTTTTAAATATAAGAAATTAAAAAAAGGGCTTTGCAACACATACTCTTCTCGTGAAGCGGTGATCCAAGTACTTCTCTACTTCTTTCCAAAGCCTCATCGCTATCTAATAGGGAACCCTCAGAATCCGGCGATCTTTCCATTGACGGACTTTCCTACAATGACAAGATGCAAAATCATTGGCTACTACTACACCGACACAAGGATACTTCAGTATGCACCGAGAGAGATTACCTGCATTATGTCATCTATCTCGCGAAGAACCTCCTCGGCGGTCTTAAGCGGCTCCTCCGGACTATGAGTATCAGTACTGCTGGATAAGATTAAAGCATGCATGTCCAAATCTGTCGCAACCGCCTCGTCTTCGCTACTTAAATCCTCTAGTTCCGGTCTACAGCGAACAAAAAAACGAAAGCATTGAATTTACGAGCGCTAACGTTGATCTAGATAAAGAAACAAAGTCAATTCACTGAACACGTGATTTTGACAAAAATTTAGTGCGTGAAAAGATGCATAGTCGCTGCAAAGTAAAAAAAAAAGTCTTTGATGAAAATAATTAAATCGCGTGTGTAAAGCCGAAATGTATCTACCTCTCCGTCGAAGCGGGTGCTTCGTTCAGATTTAACGCGGGCATATGCATTTTCCTCGCGTAGGATTTGCTCCAGTCGATCGGTAATATATTTCCAAAAGTTCCCGTGATCGTCCACCACATCCTGCGAGAAAAATCAAATATGTACATTAATGTTTAAAAGACTTTGCAGTGCCTGCTGAAGACTTATTCGATCTTAACACAGTCGCTCATCTTTCTTACATCACTCAGATATGTATTAATGTAAACAGATGCGAAATCTTCGCATGATTCATATCCTCTGATCTATACTATCCTCAAAGAATGCGTCTTAAACTTATGTGTCATCAGATTTTTCTCGCTCGAATGATTCAATAATCGTGTTAGACTCATTGTATCTTTCTATCTCTAGTAAAAAAAAAAAAAAAAATCTTTGAAATATTTTTTTTCTTGCAACGAAAGCAAGTGAATGCATGCAAGAGAATTGTCCTATGCTCTGTAAAACTTTAATTGATTTGCAGGATATCGCATAATGCTGTTTCATTACTAATATTATCTTATTAGAACAGCTTATTCACCGTATTTTAATCTTCATATTTTACTTTGATCTTTCTTCCATAATGTAAATCTCTTTACCATAATCCCTAAATATCTATGTACAATGGCGACTGATAAAAACACTTGTTTATAGAGATGTCACAACAACTTCCAGCCATCTAAAGGTTAATGAGAAAATGTATCTCCATCATAATTTTAGCACCAAGGACACGTGATTTACAAACGCGTTTGCTGCAAGAGCGTGACGCCTGATGCACGATCAATAAACGCGGATGCTCCCACGAGAATGATATAATACAGTAATATTATTAAGTCGCTTCATATAATATGTTCCATCATTTAGAAATATATACTGAAACATTTGTTGTATATAACTCTATGTATAACTCTTGAGAAAGACAAACTCTCTCTCTCTCTTTCTCCTTTTTTTTCTTCCCACGGAGTCTTCGTCTTTTAATATACCGCGTGTTTTTATAATTAACTTAATTTTAATATTCACATAATTTTCGTGGGAATATCTCCATGTAAGATATACCTAAGACACTTTTTCTACACAGCTGTCGTGAGAGCAACAGACTGTCCGCAAACTCCCCCGTTTTCTAGGATGTCAAATCATGAATCATGAGAGGAGACTGTAGGTGTTTCCTGCGTTACGTATACGCTGAATAGATAAGACGTTTAATCACGTGCTAACATAACGTAAGTCAACGACGCTACGGCAGCAACATGCCGTTTACTGAAGGGAAGCGATTCTTCACGCGGGGAACAAACGCGCCGGAACGAAGTGGCTTTTCGCGGTGCGAATTTGCGTATAATGTAATCGTGGGAGTCGACACAAAACGGCATCCAAATCTGCATGGTATAATGTTCTTACGAACCGAAATGTTTCTCTCTCTCTCTCTCTCTCTCTCTCTCTCTTAACTCTTTCTCTCCCTCATAAATGTCCTTCCCTTCCGCGGGTGATGGGTAATATGAGCTATGTTTCGAAAGTGATAAAGCTATGCCTTAAAAAAATAGTACAACTTCACTAATTTCGAATATTCGAATTTCACAAATCTTTTTTAATTAAACATTAAATAAATGTTTGCTAAAAGAAACGCATCTTTTTTTTTTTTATGTGTATTATTCAATATTATTGTAAAAGGCTAAATCAGATCGTTTTAATCTCTCGAATCCAAAATATATGAAAATATATGAATTGAAAACTTTCAATTTTTCTTCTTTGAAAAGATATGATATATTTTAAATAGATAATATGACTAAAAATTTATATCGTGTATTGAAGGGATTAGATATCTTGATCTTTAAATATCTATTCTGTTTAAAATTGTGCATGTGTTTATGCCTGCCAAAATAAACAGAAATAGAAGAAAAAAATGATTACAATGGATATCGTAGTGAAAGCCAACGCACATTGATCGGCCATTCGATGTCGTGGGTTAATAAATTGAGGTCAACTCAGTCCACTTGAGTTTCCGATTAAAATGTAAAGTGGCCTCATCTCCAACGCACACATTGTTCACATCAAACCGTCAAGCGTGTTTCATGACACACAGCATATATGAAGGTTTATATGACACTGAGCCAATTCAATTTTTAATTTCCGCACGCTCGTAAAAATCGCAACAAGTAGATATAGGAGTCGTGGAAAAGATAAGAAGAAATTCAATCATCATAAAGCTTAATCATTAAATAAAGAGAATTACTTTAGAAAAGAATTAAAACTAAAAAAAGAGAATTCCATATTTTTACACGGTAATTCTTAATAAATTCTTGTGAATCCGCTTGCTTTCTACAAAATTCGTGAAGAGAGAGAGAGAGAGAGAGAGAGAGAGAGAGAGAGAGAGAGAGAGAGAAATTTAAAGTAATATAAATTCCTCTTTAATTATATAAAATAAGACGATTTCTTCCACCTCTCTAGCGCTTTCATATCAATTCAACCCTGCAGAGCACCCCTAGATAGTTGGCGCTATCCGAGGCGCGTGCGCGCCGATATTGACGTTCGCCCTCTGTTCGGAGGGTGGTGTATAGCTCGATATAGAGAGAGAGAGAGAGAGAGAGAGAAAAAGAGAGAAATTTAAAGTAATATAAATTCCTCTTAATTATATAAAAAAGACGATTTCTTTCACCTCTCTAGCGCTTTCATATCAATTCAACCCTGCAGAGCACCCCTAGATAGTTGGCGCTATCCGAGGCGCGTGCGCGCCGATATTGACGTTCGCCCTCTGTTCGGAGGGTGGTGTATAGCTCGATATACGAACGAAGGAGCAAAACAGAGATTAAATTTTCATGCCACGCGTTTCGTCAGTATCAAAACATCGAAAAGAAATTATTTATTTCCACGTGTATCATATGTGAAAATCGCCTAGCAAGCATCGTTTCACACAGAAAATGGAAAGTTTGGCGAGTAATTCAATTCCGGGAAAAAGAGTATATATTAGTCTCTCTCTCTATATATACTAGTTACGTAACAATAATTTGTGTTATGTTATTTATAACAAACATAACATTATATAACTACACATTAACACTTCCCCGTCTGATTATTATACTTTTTGAGAAAATTCTCGAATATAATTCAAACTAAAAAACTCGAATCGTATTATTAAATGCCTCTACTTCTGACATATAAATATATCCATGCAATTTCTGAAGAATGTAAGAGGCAAATCGCGCGATAAAAAGTGTCACGCGCAGATCGAGGGAAAGGAATCGTATCAATCAGCATTCGATATCCGTTTCCGGTGCGACCTGAGTATATCTGGGTGTATATCATGCTCGGCCTCGCGCTAGAAAGCGCGAATGTGGAATCACGTGAATGAATGTAGAATTGCGTTTCAAACGCGTTGGGTCGCGACGACGGACGAGAGCGATACGCTAACGTATCGCTGCGGAAATGCAGAAGCGCTTCGTGAACGCGTGGACTCGCATTGGCTACCACGGCTTTGTCGCGCGATCGGAGGGTCGATGGCCTTATTAGTCACCGGGATAGAGAGAACGTGCCATTTGGATTGCCACCCCCCTGTCACCTCACTTGAGTGCCCTTTAATAATGCCACAAATCGGTATCGGTCGATGGCACCGATTTAAATTGGTCGTTTCAAGGAACGACATGAATCATAGAAAGCAGACTTCTTGAGGGAGAAAAAAACTTGGCAGTTGTTTGTTATATAGTATAGCTGCGGTTTATTTGAAATGTATGTTCTTTTTTCATTTATATCGCAATCTCCTTAAAACATTTTTTTATTTGTAGGATTTCTCTTTTCTAGGCATACTCATTCTGTGTATATTTCGATACGCGTTTGAATCTGGAAACTGTAAATTTCTTGAGTATAACTCTGACGTGCTTTTAATTCTCAAAATATCTTTTCGAAAAACAGGAAAATATATGCAGTATTTTGTTTCATCGATAAAAATTCAAATTCGATAAAAATTGCATAAAGAGACTGAGATTCGCGTTCTGCCAAAGGATGCGAAAAAAATTAATGAACAAAAATCGCATTTGCAAAGAGATGATGAAGCGAATGATCTAATGTATAATAAATTTAACGGCTTTGCTTGGTTGCGCACAGACGAAGGGACAATTTTGCGCTTCGTTAAATTTCACCTGCTGCTACTCGGTTATGCTCGTTAGGATGTGCAGCCATGTACTGCCGGTGAACGCATCGCGACTGTAATTTACACCCTATGGACGAAAATATTTGCCCGGATCGTCTGCCGAATAGCGTGAATCTTGGACCACCCTCTGATAATCAACAATCCGTAAAATTGCCTACAAGCTTGGAAGCAATGTATGCCAAAATAGTCAAAATTTTTTGATTTCTCGATTTATTCGCGGAGCTTTGTGTGTGCCAATATGATTCAAAATTTAATTTTGAAAAATTTAATTTTAGTAAATAAAATAACCACTCTTTTCTTTTTAGCATGCCACGAATTACGCCACATCTTAAGAAGATCTCTAGACTCTAGACTAGGGTCTAGTTTAACACAATTCGAGTCATGCTTACGTCAGCACGTTTGCGAGAGAGATATCCGGCAAGGTCGCCATGAAAGATCTCGTCGTACCTTGTTAGGAGAGATGTACAGATTTATTACATATACGTAACCGATAGATTAGTCGGAAATTAAGAAGATCAATGCGTTTAGAAAAGTAAATATTTCTACGAAGATACTTTTAATTAAATATATCTAATCATCTTTAAATTTTGCAATATTACCAAAGATTGTAATGCTTTGATTTATAAGCAATCAATTAACTTTTTCTGCTTTTCTCAATATAATTCGTAACATTCGATTTATTTCTCTTTTCGAAATTATATCAAAAAAGACATAGTTGTCACCAATCAAACTCGATAATAAATTAATTAGAAAGGAAATGTTAATACACGAATCCATTTAATTAAAATGCATTTAGTTGTTCTCTCTCTCTCTCTCTCTTTTTCTCGTGATATGGAACGACGACGCTGCAGCTACTTCGGAGAGAAAGCTGCAAAACGTACCGTAAACATCGCGTAGAGAGTATTAATGGTGTCGACACACTTCTTCCACTGGAAAATCAATGACTGCCATCAGACAGATTCGCGAATAAAAGAAAAAACTTTGATTTTTTTTCTCGTTATTTTTCTTTCTTTTCTTCGATACGACACCAGGGACAAGGTCGAAACATTTTCTATCAGTCTACTTGCAAACTAATTAATAAGAGATTTTTAAGCTATTCGATAAATAATTAAAGATTGGCAAAAAAAAAAAACGACGTATATATACATCATCGATTTTAAAGCTGTACCTAATTATTCAAATATTGCCTTTGATTTTTCTGAACGACTCAATGTCTCGATGCTATAATTATGCGATAATTCATTTTTGAGCCTCTAATTCAATTTTAATTCAATTATCACAAAGACAATTTAAAAGATTTTTTGATTTAACGAATAATATCACATTTTGTTCGTTCTATACTACAATCAAATTACACCGTATTACATTCGCTGCGTTAAATGCAGCAGTATGTGAAACTGCTGACGCGTTTTTACAGAGAGAAAGAGCGAGCGAGCGAGCAAGAGAGAGAGAGAGAGAGAGAGAGAGAGAGAGAGAAGAGCGAGAGATGTCGCGTTTCTAGAATAATCGAGATGCAAGATGTATTGTAGGCCACGCTACAGATGTGAGAATACTCGCTCCCCGTTATTGCGCGTTACGTGTTACGCGTATTACGACGAACGCAATGATAAAACGGTAATGCGATAAGTGATTATTTCCGCGATGGTGAAATCACCACTTTCGGACGAGCTGGTGGACGAGCGAGAGAGTCTCGAGCGCGCAAAACGTAAACGTCAATGTTAATATATACACGCGTATACATTACATTACAGACAATTTTCAGACGAGCGTGCTCTCGCCGTCGATACGTTGTGATTTATCTTTCGCTGATTCGCAGGAAAACCGGTTACCGCAATATAACTCGGGTTCTCTCTAGTTACGTGAACCGAAAACCGACTCGCAACTTCACGACCACTTATGAGTAGGATTAATTAGGGTTAATTAGAGGTAATTGCGACAATGGGGATAAGCATGTGACACTAGAGTAATTTTTAGCGATACAAAGAAAAGTTCTAACAGTCGCTGCTGTGAATCCTTACATAATTTACACATAACAATAATTTATTTTATCTTAAAAAGATATCTTTCAGATATGATATCTTTTGAAATCTTATATTAGGACACTTACTGGCACTCGTTCATGATCTCCTCCTGCGTTCGCACTTGCACCGGCGCCAGCGATTCCACGTCGGTGCCATAATCGCGGAAGCAAGACGTGATCTTCTCATCGAAGGTGTTGACGAGATCCTCGAGACTACCGCTGAAAGGGCTGAATGTTCCTTCCTGGAGAATGTCGGTGCCATTTTCGTGTGTCGTCGGTGGTTCATTCGCATTGCAATTCTCGCCGAAACTCGTATCCAGGCTGGCGTCCAACAATTGTTCTACAGAATTAAAAACAATCAAGAGAAATGTATAGATAATTATGTCGATGCAATTATTTATTATACAACACGAAAAAAAAAATACAAAATGTTTAATCTCAAAGATTTGATACACATTATTATAACATCGTGAGTAAATTTGCGTCAATTTATTTATTTATAAATAAAGCTCTAAATTAGTCTATAATACTCAGATCATTAAGAAAAATACGCTTTAATTAACCTTATTGTTCTTATTAATAAACATTAACGTAAACATTTAATTAAGGGAAAGATACGAAAAATATTGTGACGTAACTTTATTTAAGAGGAAGGGAAGAGGAACAATTTCTTTTAAAATATATTTCATGATTTTTAAAGTTAACTTTATTATATTATATATCGTAATTTACCCGATCATCGCGCTTTATTTATTATAAGTGACATCAACACATCTTTCGATTTTGTTTTCATCGAAGTAAACGATCTAAATTTAGCATTGGCGCGTGCTATAGCAATATTGACGAAACACAAAGATGAGCCCGAGATCGCGACGACTGGCGTCGCGATATCGAGCGTTATCAGACCTGACACCGCTTGTCGCTGCTGATAAAAGTATCGCTCAACCCTCGACCCCACATACATCCCTCTTCCTGCGTATTCCGATTCTACGACGCATATGACAGAATAAAGATTCAGGAAAAGTCCGCGATCATTATTTTACATATACAGATCGCAGGAATATTTTATCTTGATTAAAATAAATAAAATTGAATAGATTTAGCTTATTAGATTTAATTCTTGTTTTTTTCGAGGCAGCAACTAAGAGAAAAGTAATTTTATTATTATTATCTAGAAAGAAGCACAGAAAATCAATTGCATCGCGATGAAAATTAATGAGGTCCAGTATTGGTACAATGACAGATGTTAACGTGAAAATTCAAGGGAAAGCTGTACTCGCGAATAAACATAACAATTCGGATGGACTCGAAGGAATCCTTTCGCGAAGTTAACCGACGACGATTTCTCGTCCGCGCCAATGCGACCGAACGACGAAAATAAATTCGAACAAGTAAGGGTCTCCGGCCGGTCTAACTTAAGTAAATCTGGCTTTTTCATTTTCTTCACCGTTTGTCCTGGCTTCTCTACGCAGGTAGAAAATTTCGAACCCAGTTGCAACCAATTCCAACATTCTTCCGATTCGATTTCGTAAAACTGCGAGATTCGTAACATCTAACGTAACGAATGAGTACTTTGAACGTTAACTAGAGAATCTGTCATAAAATTAAAATCGCAAATAAAATTATATTACTGTCTTGACAATAATATTTCGAATCGATATTGGTCAAAATAAAAAAAAAAAAATTATTATTGATCTTTTTTTTTTATCTTTTGTTAATTTTTAAAAACATTTAATAATTAAAATTCATGTGTAGAAAACTTTAAAACTTTTCAAGGAAAAAAACTCAACATTTTATCGATTATATAATAATTCTGAAAGTACGTAACGTGCTAATTTCGTAGACATTTAAAGTATGACGTCGTTATTTTGCATCGATTTTAATATGGATATAATAAATTGGAGCAACGCGTCATGACCGCGGCGCATCTCTATTTTGGTTGTCGCTAAATTCGAGAAAATTATGTCGCATAAACGACGAATTTAACAAAGATTTGACACACAGCCGACAAACATCGCTGTGCGGAATACAGCTCCCAGCCCCGCGTTAGACAACATATGTAAGAAGAAGGGGTGGGAGGGGGAGGGAGAAAGAATAACAAGGCGATTGTTTCGCACCTGTCAGAAGGTTCATGTTCTTCAGACTGGCGGTGTCCTCCTCCTCGAAACGCGCGAGGGGTGCCTCGAACTTCAACTCGGCGATCTTACCTGCCATGTCCCTCATTATTGAACGTGAGGGAGTATACCGGGGCGCGACCGGAGAATTCGGCGTCACGGCCGAATGCGTGTCGTCTGGCGATTCTTTCCTTTTTCTCTGTCTTTTTTTTTTTTTTTTACGCGGCCGCTTGCCTTATTTGACGAGATCTCGCGAGTCGAGATGACAACGGTGACGATAACGCGGCCGAGACATGAAGGCGACGCGACGCACAAACACACCGACCGTAACGCGCGCGCGATAACCTTCCTTCGTCGGTCCGGGATCAACTGAAATCGACTAACGTGGTGGGGGAGTCTCTTCGCTACGCTCGCTCACTACGGTGGTGGTCGCAGTGGTGGGGGATGATGGTGGTGCTGGTGCTGGTGGAAGATGATCGCTGGTCGTCATGGCGACGCTGGTGAGCGCGCTAATGTCACGAATCATCTCTCTCAGCCAGGGCCGTATCCATCCTCGGGCCCGGTTCTACCAGACATCTCTCGTATCTGTTCACCGGGTCTAATCCCAATGCTAATTAGATGCTTACTCTTTACCATAGCTCGGCAAAGACCCCAGTTGAACTCTCTTCAGTGCCGTGACATATTCGGCAAAATTTTGCCCGCTTAGCGAAAAATAAAGAGCGGATTGATTTGCGGCTGCAGATTTATATAAAATTATCTACCTGGATCTCTTGCGCGGTCGATCTTATCTAAGAAGATTTAAATAAACTATCTATTATGCGCTTATCCTGAAAAGCGCGACATAATTTGTTTTCTTAATTAAATTCAGTTTCACCGATTAAGATGAACTTTGAGATGTAACTTGGCTTAGATTTTGTCCTAAGAGTAGGACAAGAGAGATTTAAATAATCCATACAGCTTTTCGATAAGAAGCTCAATTTGTAATAAAAAGTTTGTTTTACGAATGGATCTCTCTTAAAATTGCATCACTGATATATTGATGCAACCGCATTTTAATTGTATGTACATACGGCGTTGCGACATACTTCGTCATTTGTGCTGGATAAAATATATACAATCTCGCGAAGAGAGCGGCAAGAGAGAGGCTGCGAGATGTCGCCGTTGAACGTTAAAAGTTGTCTATATCGATGCTGCAAAAAAAATCGCAAATGTCGGAGATATCGTTATAAAATCAATTTTTGGGAGAAATTAAAACTACAATCGATTTATTATCTTTTGCTTTCCTGTACTTTGCCTATCTCTTGCCTACGTCACTCTAACGGGATTTGCTCAGTGGATAACAATCCGATCGTACAGATGAGAGCCCCTGTTGATAACCTCAGCAATTATAATCAACAATCGGTATTTGTCGAAAACAAATTTCACATATTATCATATATCGATATACGTGTTGCTCTGTAAAATATGCATACCTGACGTTTCTTGTTTGAAATGTGAAGAAATAATCATTTGGTTTAATATATATATAATAACAATGTATATGAAGATAAACTTTATTTATGCTTTATTTAGTCCTCTTCAATTCGAATGAATTTAATATCATAATTATTGAAAAACCAGAAATAATTTTTTTAAAACAAGGATAATGATGAGATACGTAATTTTTGACGATCGATTGGAAGAACGAAAAAGTGATACAAATAAATAATTTTTGAGAAAATGTGATCTCTCAAAAAATCTAACAAGTTTCAATCGTCAATCATGCTGATAAATACTATTCAATCTTAGTCGAAATGTATATCTCGATTTGCAGCGTAAAAAAGGATATTCCAATGAGTACTACTAGTAAATTCCCACTTATCAAGCTAATAAATATTAATGCCAACATTAATCTTACATCGTAAAAAAGCACCCTGTTATAAATTGCGTAAGGAAACAACATATAATCTGATTTTTATCCTTGGCAAAGCAATATCCATATATAGATATAATTATATGTTGCACGAGAAAGAAAAGAAAAAAACGTTATTTACCAGGAATTTACAGAATTAACGATTTTATCGCACCTCTGGTGTAGCGTATGCTGTTATAGTTTACTGCGTTAAAGTTTCGGACACAATAATATTATGTATATTTGTATTATATAACTTATTTATTAAATTATTTATCTAGCTATATTTTGTGTTAATCTTTTTATTAATTTTAATTAATTAATTAATTTTATTTATTAAAAATTATTTATTTTCTATAATTATTTGTAATTATTTATTCAAATAATGCCCGATATTGGCTTCTACAGATCTCTTCATGCTACAAATGTTTCTAATCGCACGTCACAGATCTCTCGACAATCGTCACAATCTATTATTCACTATCTTTTCTACCATTAGTATTGAAAAACAATCTCGATATCACACACGTGAAATACCATTACAAAACGAGCATGTGTGTGTCTATTGTGGGCAGACTATATTTGTAGCTCGCAGAAAGAAAGACTACGATAGACAGGGGATTGTAGTCAACCTTGGCATCGCATCTCTCGTAACATAAATCGCTTTGTCAACACCGGACGTTTTAATAAAAATGATGTACGAAATACATTGTATAGAAAATACCTAACATTGTCGAGTACGGCAATCAATGCCGTAATGTGATCTTTCCTTCTTGCATAATATTAGTAATATTAATCAAGATATAATAGTAATCAGATATTTGTGCGAAAATGTTATGTATCGAGCATTGTGAGCGCGACACGCTATATTCCCGTTCATTTACATTTTGACTTAAGGTGATGCCGGAGTCCTGTTTTACCGGCCATAATAATTACACTTTGCAGACCGAAATTTTTTCTTCGACTGACTATGTCCGTTTTACGGATAATTGTAGAATCTTTATAAAAGATAAAAGATATACCCGCGATTATTCTCATTATTTTTCTGATAAGTCGCTAACCGTGCAACTTCTATAATCTCGGATCGGAGATAAAATTTATAACAGTTTGATGTGTTTAAAAAAGATCTGTAATTCATAAGAGTTGCTTTAAATATACTACCTCAATTTAAAACAATCTTATCAGAATTATAGATTTGATCCACTACAATATGTGTGCATCGAGAAGCAAATTAGAGTACTTGAACAAAAAATAGAATAAATAAAAGTGAAGAAGAGGAACATATAAATATATAATTTACATCACGCGTTAAATTTTAAAATCATTATGTTCATATATACATATAGTACATTGTAATATTTTCGAATCAATTTTCAAATGTTTTTCAGATTCCTTTCTTTCTCTCTCTAGTCTCAGGCTGCGTTCGGGAACAGCGTCGTTCTATCTTGGTTATTTACTGAAGATTGAACAAGGACCGAGCACGCTTATAGTGCTAAAAACATGCTCTCCGAACGTATCCTCAATATCCTATATAAACAAGATCTTTATACACACATGTAGATAAGATAATAATTTATTTTTATTATTTATAGAAGCAATAAATAAGATCAACTTTATTTATAAACGTTTTCTTTTATATTTGTAGTCTGCATCAAATAATAATATATAATTAATTCTAATTAATCATAAGTAATTAAATGATAATTCTTCATTATTTATAAACGTTAAAAATTTTCCTTTTATTTTTTGCTCAAACGTGCAAATTATATATTAATAAGAAATAAATAATCGATTATCATATATGATAAGCATTATCTACGCTTATCTCGTAATGATAAAAAGCAAGAAAAATTGATATGCATAAGATGTGCATAAACATGCGCAATGTCTCCTCACAAATGTAACAAAAACTAGAATACAAGCGACATAATATGTCACGTAATGAATTTATTATTGAGTAATCATATTTATTATTGTATTGTCTGTGTAATAATATTATACAGACTGTATTATAATATTATAATGTTAGCAAATAGTTTTAAAATCTCTATATATAATGTAATTAATCATAAGTACTGTAATTATTTCATACTCATTACACTCTCACCTATTCATATAATTTGGACATTAATTAAATATACCTAATTTATAAGTTGAGCATTAATTAAATATGCGTGAAGTATGTGATAGGTTTATAGAATGTTTATATTGTGTACATAATTATATATGAATATAATTATGCACGTACACTCAATTTGAGCGGAAAAATGAAACAAAGTACAATTCAACGTAGGATATATCGTATAAAATTCAGCATTTTTATCGAAACAAAAAATTAAATAGTTAAAGTTTAATCAAGCGTTAAACCAATAAAACAATCAATGATTCATGTCACAATCTCGAGCTTCTGTCTGTTAACCATTAATTATGCAAAATGATCGTAAATATGTATAATAGCGGACATACGTGCTCATTTCGTTTGTATTCTGTTGCAATAAAGATTCTGTTATTATCGCTGATGAAATTTTCTCTGACTGAGCATGCATATACACACATTTAAGAAATTTGATTTAAAGATTTTTAATTTTATTTTGGAGTTTTATTCTATATAATTTTTAAGATTCTCGAAGTCAACTAAAAGAAACAAATCAGTCAAATATTATTCTGGTCTTGCAGCAAAAGGGTATTCTCGAATAAATTATTTCTTTTATTGTATATCAACGGAAAAGAATATGCGAATTGCTAAAAAAAAAAATCAGAAACAGTAATCTAATGATATCTAATAACGAGCGACAACAATCTTTTACCGTGTCAGAGATTGACGGATCGTTCTTTTTACATATAAATCATCCTGTTTGGTATTTCGCGATGGATTCAGCGCTGAAAGTAATTGTTTGCAATGAGACTCGACCTGTCCTCGATAAAAAATAAATCACGTTAACGTTAAAGTCAATGCGTATCTTTTAATCCCATCAGATTAAATGGCTCTTTAATCGCGACATGAAAACATTATTAATGTAAACGAGATATCAGCGAGATAATCCCCGTTCAAATCGTACGCGCGTTTGAAAATAAATTGCGCAAATAATCGCGTACATCTATCGTAAAAAAAGACGAATTAGAAAAGATTGATAAGAACGAACAGTTCACTTTGATTAGAAAATTTTACAGAGTGTCTATGAGCGCGGTTATATTACGTCAAACGATGCCACAATGAGTTTGTCAATGCATGCGGTAGTAGATCTCCGTATACGAAAGGGACTCGTCCCAAGTACATCAGTGCAAGGGGAACCCATTTACTCTGATCGCCACAGATCTCACTTCCTAATCAAATTTAATGGAGAAATAAACGAGGGGGAGATATATTATATATGTCGCCGGATAGTAGTGGCCTGCACCCGATCGTCCTTCTTACACTGTCAGTGCGTAGTTGCCAGTACACGTTAAAGGAGACAGGATACCGTACGCGTCTTTTAACGAGGAAGTGATAAATGGCCGTTCGTCAGGGCCAGGTACGTATAAGCGCAATACGTGAGTTTTTTTATAGAGAACACGAAGAGTTCAAATTTATTTTTAGCATACCTTCGCTTCTTGACATTCTTTATACGCGATTGCGTGTAATTAAATCATCGTGAATCGTTGACATAATATATGTTATATTATGCGATATCATTTTACTATTTCTACAAAAAAAATATGCGTGCAATCTAATCTAATAATATGTAAATATAAATAATGAATAAATAATATAATTATATACTAGAATCTATATTCTCCTTATCTGAATGTAAACTATATATGTTTAAATGTAAATGTAATTTCATTATTGTGATGTCATTTTTTATCACAACTCAAGCAATTATAATAAAATATTATAATTTATAAGTGAGATATCTATGGAACTCTGTCATATAACTTAAATAATAAGCATAACATTAATATACAAATAAAAAAACGCGTTATTCTGTCTTATTTTTAGCAGCGATTAATCATTGTGCATCACAATCTTAATATTATAAATATTTTCTTAATTCTACGCAGCAATGCCGGTCTTTCTAAGTTCGGATTGCAAGGAACGCGATTCATATAAGCGACCATGCCAATAATAACCACTGCTAAATATCTATGTTTAAACGCCACATGAAAGCCAAGCCGAGACGAACGCACGATTTGAATATATTATAAAAATAATTGTTCAAAATTATTTCATTAAAATTGTTTTATAAGAACAATAAAATATAAAAAAATTTAAATCTTTAAATTTAACTTCTCTTAATTTATTGTTATACAAATTATCCGTAAATACGATAAACATCGTGATCAAATAAATCTGGACAGCGGTGCGAATATTGCTGCTAAATTGTCGATTCGAATCATTCAATCAGAATCAATTCCTACGCATTAACGATCAATTGAGCACCACGTGCCATGGGACACATAATCGCGATACCGTCAATATGATATAAAAGATAGCTGATACATCGTGCTGCCTGTCATCTACAGATTCTACTAACTGATTTAAAATCAATTTTTTTTCCGATAAAAACAAAGTCCTCAAAAATGAAATTTGAAAGATGCGAACAAATAAAAGGTTTATTAAGATAATTAAATTTGAATGTAAGATCTTGTATTTAAATTCATGTAGATGTTTAACGTTCAGCTCTTTGACGTTTGGTTATCTAGATAATTAATGTTGAAAATTAAACGGTTCCCCCAAAAAGACAGCGTTTTACATCATATCTATGACAGATAAAAATTCAAAACTGATTAAAGAATTTTTAGATGAAGTATTTCGCTAAATCCGGGACACCCTGTACTGCAGTAGCTTTTGACGCAACAGAATATTCCCAATTAATATATTGCTAATATATTGCTAATGCAAACTAATAACTCATCGAATGATAGCGCGCTTATCTAAGTGCTCGATATATCCGTGCAAGTCATTAAGCAAAGGACAACCATTATGATAAACAGAAATGACTAAACATGCCGATAACACAGGTCTGCATAATTTTATATTTTTTCTGCGATCTGAAAAAAACGAGTAGCTTTTATATGTTGTAATTTTTTGTGCGCTGAATCTAAATTCGCAAGGCAAAATGGTCTATCACGTCAGATTTTCGAGAAAAACGGGGTTGAAATCTCACAAAAAACGCGTTTTTTACCATTTTTTAAAATTTGTAGCAGACAAATCCGATGTGCAAGAGACTTCAAATAGGGCTCAAATGAAAGCTTGAACATTGGACTTTAATATAAAAATATCGAATCTTTTACCGCAAGTATCATCGAATTTCAGACGCGTTTTGTTTTTAGGTGTAATCGTACTGTATGTAAGTAGAACGATTACCCCATGCAGTCCGATGCAAAACCATTGCAAACAGTAAAAGTTTTAATCATAGATTCAATACACGAGATTAAAAGTGCTTGATCGCACTAAAAACGTTTTTTTTTCATTTGTTAAAAAAAATTATAATTTTTTTAAAAAAATTGTAATTTTTTACTGTCAACTGTGAGTAAATAATTTTACTCACTTTTAATCTTGATGCGATTATATCTTAAAACAAAACGCGCCTGAGGTTCGATAGTACCTGCGGTAAAAGATTCGATATTTTTATATTAAAGTACAATGTTCAAGCTTTCATTTGAGCTCTGTCTGAAGTCTTTTGAATATCAGGTTCATCTGCTACAAATTTTCAAAAATTGTTAAAAAACGCATTTTTTTGGAGTTTCAACACCGTTTTTCTCAAAAATTTGACGTAATAGATCATTTTACCTTGCGGATTTGAATTCAGCGCACAAAAAGACTGTAGGAAACTATTCGTTTTTTTTCAGACCGCAAAATCAGGCAGACCTGTCTATTCATTTACGGCAATAATAAACATTTTTTGCAACGCACGATGCGTTACAGTCGTGTGCGAGATGCGATTTTATCCGCCATTCACAGAATGTCTCGACGCATAAAATTTATAGTTATTTATGCATCTATCACGGGCAATCAGGATCACAGCATCCGGCATCTGCGCGCACAATAACGCGCGGATAAAATTGATCGGATACAGCAGAGCAATAGAAGCAGAACGAGGCATTTCGCAGGTGCAATCAAGTATATACTTTGCTTTGTTCTGACGCAATACACCCGCGTGTACAGATCTCATGTGATACGCGACGAATGCATTATTTGCATCCGCTAATCGTTGAGTTTGTTCCGACAAATTTTCGCTCACATCAAGCGATCGCAATCGCAGTCACACTTGAATGTTAATGGCTTTAGACATTAACGCTATTAATTTTTACAAATTTCGGCAAGATTCGTTTCAATACTTGTTTCAATTGTACATTTTTGTAGGATACAAATATATCTTGAGATTACCTTAAATCTAATCTTAAATCCTTTCCTCTTTCTTGCACGATGCATGCAAAAACATAAAAAAAAACATATCTTAAGCATTTTATGTGTATCCCTATTTTTTAATATACAATAATTATTCTATTTAAGAAATAGATAGTAACAATATCATATAGAACAAAATGTTAGCAAAAACGAATATTGTCTTTTTCAGGTCTTTCTAGTCATCTAATGTGAATTCATCACATAAAAAAATTAATAGACTATATACAATAAGAGAATTTTTTTTTTCGTCATAATGTTCCGCCTTCTTTTTCTATCAAACATAAATTTATTTGAGATCATAAAAATTAAAAAGATAATAAAAGAGATAATAAAAGTTAATTTTTTTTGTTAATAGCCTTTTACGGCTGATCAAGCAGGAGCGATTGATTCATTTTGAAAACAGATCCATTGCGGTCTATAACTGTACTATCTCTAGTTAAATGTTCGCATTTATACGCGTTTACGTATTGCATCAGTATGCATCTAGTGTCTGCCTAGTGCATCTGTCTAGTTAGTCTAGTAAACAGTTTAATTCTTGCGTGCAATCTAATGTCAATATTAGTCCGCAAAATAATTTCAAGGAGATTCGACAGACTTATATGCCTTAGAAAACGGACATTGACGTAAATTGATTCTCGAGTTAATATAACAATTCAATCTTAATTAATAGATATATGTGTGATATTGATTTTAATATATACATATATATATTCTCTAGCAAAATATTTATTTAACAATCTTACAAGTAAATTGTGAATTATTAGACTAATTCGTTATATGGTATATCTCTCACGATTATTTAGTCCATTTTGAAGCGGTCGTGAATCAAATTTCATAAAGGATCGTATTACACAGTCATGTTGAGGATAACGTGTTAGTCGACACGTGCAAAGACGTTCAACACGACTTTAATTTTAAAATAAATAACGTCTTATAAATTTCAATTTATCGAAAAAAAAAAAAACTAAAATATCGGAGAGAGTAGGTTGCAATTTTAAAATATTTTAATTTCTAATAATTCCAGACGATTTTTATTTTTGAAACACAGAAACTCAAATTAATAACATATTAATTTTTTTCAGATATACAAGATATTAAATACGAGTAATAACAGAACAAGTAGAACTAGAGGTTTTCTGTGTTAGCATAATTTAATCTTTTCGTACGATACAAGGGATATGCAAATGCATAGACGAAAGATTCGATCGAAATTAACATAGGTCTCGTTAAATTGACATTTCATTTTTTAGCAATTAGATGCCACAGTTTATCAGAGCTGATATAAACTAATATTAACTTGGTTCATTTATAATTAGTTTATTCATCAAAAGTCCATAGCACTTATTGTTTAAATAATCCTAGGTATCTAAACCTATTGCATTTTTATTCCGATCTTTTTTATTGTGATTTTTACCATACTTTTAGTTATTTTTTTTTAGTTATTTTATAATTAATTTCTCAAATCTCACTTTTTTTTCAGAAAGTCCATTTGCTCAAAGAACTGTGATATAATCTGATAGGAAGCGCAGTCTTTAATAAAAATAAATATTTTCAATTTTCAGTTAAGAGGAAGAACAAAATGTTACGACGATGTTTTGATATCTCTTCTCTATTTTTATCATAATATAAACGGAGGGGTGTGTCTTATCGTGTATCAGAAAACGTTTCGTTTTTGCTGAAGTTTTATTCGCATAATGAACGGTATATGCATTCGATAGTAAACGCAATAGCAAAAACACAATCCTATTGACCGTTCACTCAAGGCCGTAGTATTCCGCCTATAAAATAGCCTCTTTAAAACCGACTTATCAAAACAAAATACATTACGATCATGGTGAGACGGACAACTTGTTCTTCATGCCAAAGGCACTCCAATAAATCGCAAGCACGCCTTAAGTTAACATGATAAAATTGACCTTCCCAAGATTAAAGATTCCCATTCGAGGAATGTATGCTTGCGGTTATTTTCATCGAACACCAATTTAATTTAATTGGACGAATCGAATATCGAATGTATGAGTTCCACACGATTAAAGTTTCATGGCCACTATTTTTTATTCTTTTTTTTTTATATCAGTTTTTTCGCGCAATTCCAATATATTTTTTCAACTGCACCAAACATCTTTTCTATCAATTTTTTATGTTATCTGTTTATTTGATATATTTTGTCTTCTATATTTTAATTTTATAAGTAATTTATTACAAGTGTAACAAAAGAAATTTATGTAAATGATAAAGAATGATGGAACAAAGACCTCTCTGAATATCAGGATATTTGATACATCGATAGATATACGATATCACATCCAGAAGCGATCGAGTTTCGCATCACTCTAGCATCGAGCTAAAAACTCTCGACTAACGTAAGAGAGAACGGTGCTAAGAAATTAATATCGTATATAAAGATATAGTAACAAAAATTACAGTAGTTTATTGGCATATAAGTTCGGGTCCGTGTATATAAAATTATCTAAGAAAACAAAAATTTGCATCGATCCACTAACAAGAGAAATATTCAAAGCAGTTGATACATTTAAAATATAACGATTTATTCTGCATTTCAAGGACAATTTTTCGCTGTTCTAATAAATTTTTTTAAGGTTGCCGTTCCTCGTATGACAAAATTTTACCATTCACTGACTGTGTTATCCCCTCTTTACCCGTCGAATGTGAAAAGTATTATAATTAGAATATTCGTTCAGGATTTCGTTAGCGCATCCGGTTCGAAAGAACCGGAGAGAACGTTCAAGAGAGACTATATTTCATTGTCGATCGTTTATCGATAGTTTCACTTATCGAATGTCGCGATCAAAGGACGCCACCATCGTGATGATTCGCAATTCCTGCCGCACCTCCGCGCGACTTAAGTCACCGTTGCTACAGGCGATATTGGCTCGTTAAAAGCTGATCATTTTCACCGAAAACGAATAGTTTTTAATTGTGTTTAATCTGCGAATTATTGTAAAAATGATCATTTTTTCTCCGATTATTGTTGCAAAGAAAATCAAATTTTGAATGGATTTTAAATAAATCTACCATGTGTCGATGCGAGATACTTTATATAATGTATGGCGAGAGAATCAATAAATCCTATATATTTAGGATAAGAATAACATGAATTGAATTATACGATCCTTACTATTGTATTGTCTCCAAGGTACCATGTCTTATTTTAGATACGACTTATACGGTTACATCAGTAACCTTCATACCGGGAGTGACCATTCGTCATTGTCTTTGACATGTCCCGTTCTATATTCATATAGCACAATCATATCATTATATGGAACGTAAACGACCTCAGCGCAAAATGCTAAAAATCTATAGACAAAATGATATATTTATAGATGATTTATAGACAAGATTTCTCCATATGTATATGGCAAATCGATTTTTCGATGCCCGTACATAATGCAAATTATAATACTAGGTAGATTATTGTAACGTCAGCGATTTTTCGATCATTACGTTAATTTAAAGTCGCAGATCGAATAATGAAGTGATATTAATTTCATATTCCCATGTTTTCTATTCGCTCATTAAACACAAGAAAGTGTCGGTTCGACAAGAACAGATAGCAAGTGGGATTCTGATTGGACGGATCTATTTGCAATATTTTCCGTTCCGTTTCAAGAAACGTACATGTCCATACAAGTAGAAGATAAATATTAACTTTCCGTTAATTTAATTGCTTTTCGATGTTAAATAATGCCTAATGCATATAATAAAACAAGTACACGTTTGAGTGTTAAAAGTATACGGATGTACCAATTAACGTTCATTATTTCTTACAATATGCGCAACCATGTTACGTCAAACAACAACGTCAAACAAAAGTTATTCTCCGATTTCATATACAACACGCGATGCTACATTTTTCTATAAATTCTAAATAGCAAACCGACCCCAAATCAGGTTGTCTTGCGGATTATTATCTATCTGCATGTAATATAGAATCACGCACTGAACTCGCGAAATCTATTCTAGATATAAAAATATTTAATATTAAATTTTACATGCGTATTCTAATAATATAAACGCAAGTTAAATAGGCCACATATTAAACATATAAAATATGAAATGTTTATATTATTTAGAAAATGATCAAAAAATTATTGTCTCTATATATCTCCGAAATTTTTATTTAATCTCTTATGTTCTCAATGCAATGTTATTCAAAGTGGTAAAGACGCAGATCTACTTGGTTTATCGTAACAAATTGTAGCAAAATTATACAAATCTTTAGCATAATTACATAGTGATAATCGCGATCGAGATATTACTGACAGATATGCTTCGATATTAAAATGTGAATGGAGGCGTTTACCAACTCTAAGTATCCTAAACTATATATGGCTGTCCCTGAACCTGCAAGCACTCCTTCTGCCGCTATTACAGAACGTATATAAGATAGACGGCATGCTATCACAATGCGCAGTGTTAGATTACCATTGCATTCGACGACAGCAACTGACAGCATTTTAACGCTTAGGACTTTCTTCCACGCAATTGTTACACGCAACTTATACACCGACGTTTTCGCGATCAAAAAATTTCCGAAAGTTATTCTACGCTTCATCGAACAAAGAAGTGTAAAAAAGTTTGCGAATCTCATATCATTCATCATGGAGAAAATACACGCGTCAAATCTGGTCAATGCGATGTGTATCGCCAGTGACAAGACCACTACCAGTTTCGTGAAAGAAAAACCGAAGATTACGAGATACTCGGTAAGAAAATAGGGTGGACCAACTCAATAAGAAATCCAGAAGAGAATTAAAATAATGCAAAAATTGAGATCGATGGAATTGAATATCGTATTGTAATGGTTTAAAATCTGAATCTTCAGGTGTAATAATTTAATCAATTATTAAAGCGTAATAATTTAATTTAAATATATCGTGTGAGATGTTTTTTTTAGAGCAAGATTCGATATAATTTCAGAACGTTTTATTCTTGATGCGATAGATATGGAAAATTATATTTTAAATGAATTAAAAATCGTGATGCCCCAGCAGCATAATTTCGATTCACGGCCGTTATAATTTTTATTATTTACGTTACACATTCGTTTCCTTTGAAATTTCACTGTTTTATTTTGGATGAATATAGGAATCGTCTTTGCATGTGCTTATCGTATCGAAATTTTACCACAATGCAATTTGTAATCACTGGATATGATGATACTTTTTCAAAGAATCAAGTTATACTTCTATGTAGAGAAAAATAGAGAGAAAGGGGGATATGTTCGTTGCTCTTCATGTAATGTATAAGAAAACGTTCAGCGCGATGATGTAATCATTTTCTCACGGCAATTGTCGGAAATAAGAGATTATTATGCAGATTATTAATTACACTGAAAGAAACTAAACGTAAGATCTCTTAATGCAAGTAAGGATGCGCTACCCTTGGCGTGACGTAAATCAGATGATGACAAGGGCATTCTTATAGAAACGCAACAATGCATAATGCTGAAGTACCGGTTACTTTAATTGCGACAAATATTATCAGCATATTATTTAACAATTATCTTCAAAATCATTTGCCAATGGAAGGACATTTCGAGCTACACGCGAATAATAACATTCAAGGAAAAGAAGTTTTACACGTTTCACATTTATATTTTGAACAACGTGTCGCGATGTTACAGTAACAATGCAGACGTCTAAGAGACAAAATTCATAATTCTAAATCTTCAAAAAAGAGTGTCTAAAAGTAGATATCATGAAATTCATTATAATTTTCCTTTAGATCTTTGCGTCGTTCGCGAAGCTCGTGCCAAAACGCACGTTATACACGCAAAAGCGATCTTATTGACTCTTATAAATCACTGCCTAGAAGTAGATCAATGATAAATTAGCACTGGGTGACGTTGACCGCTCAATGAACGATCAACGTCATAAATACGATAAAACGGCGTTGAATAAATGGTCACACGCGTATCAACGCCGACATACAGCGTAACAAGCTGGAGAACACTCCCATTTATGATAATCTTCTCCGAATCCCCGATCCAAGAAGTATAATTTTTCATACAAATTATACTGAATTTTTTATTGTCGTAATTACATGCTTTACGTCTCGGTCTATTCAATATCCCATTAAGTACAGATAGCTTTAATTAAAAAATCTTCATCTACATTTTCGATTAACGGCAATCGATACTGATAATTTGTCAGATATTTTCAGGATAGGATATCGACTATTCGATTCGTCATAAAATACCAATTTCAAATTTTCTTTAAATTTCTAAATATATCAAATTTTAATTATATAAATTAAAGCAAAAAATGTATTATAATCTCTTCTCCTATAATATTAAATAAATTTCTCTAAAGCCTCATAATTGCATAATATCCTATTTTACAACATTCTTATTTCAGTTAGCCGATTCGGCCGACGGATTGAACAGTGATATGGACTATCACATCGAGATAATTAACAAGGACGATAAATCAAGGATACTAAAATTCCTGAGAAGGTTCTTCTTCAGGGATGAACGGAGAGAACAGTACTTGCATGGAATTGGAGGACTATTGCAGCTATTCGTCGTTCGAAAATAATTTGAGTTTAATGGCGGTTACTACGAGTGGTGCAATTATCGGTGTCCTGCTCAATGGTAAGATTGCAATTAATTTTACCGTTGGATTTTTTCAGTTTTTCCTTCCGTATGCATTTATTCCTATATCCGCGATAGATTTCAAATTAAGTGATGATTTTCGCATCTGCTTACACACGCAACCGAGACATGAATATTAAAGGAAGATAAAAATAAATGTTTATTCATACGATAAATGCTCTACGAAACTTCTTTTTATTTGTAGACACATTTTCTCTTTAAATCTTAAAACGAAAACATTGTAATTATAATCACTCGCAATGAATTTCAATGAATTTTTCATGCATTTTATATAATCTAAATGAATTATCTTGTTGTATTTTTCCAGTATAGAGTGTGTTAGTCATTACGTATGTGTGTGCATATATTCTTATAGAAATAAATTTTAGCGAAAACGAACAATTTTTTCTAACCCACAAAAGATTGAATCATCAATATTTGTTCATTAAAACTGTTTTTGCTTTAATCTTGCTGATATCATTAAAGTGATTGAAATTCTACAATCGTTTATAATATTACATTAAATGTTGCTCTTGTTAGTTTGATATCCTATATCTGCGATCAAAGAAGCATTCGATGAATATACATGTACCCGTTATAAAAGATAAACATTTATTTTGATCTTCCTTTAATACGCATGTGTCTCGGTTGAACAGATGCAAAAATTGCCATTTAATTTGAGATCTATCGCATATGCAAATAAATTCAGAAAAGAAACTGAAAAAGTCCAACGGTACTATTCAATGTTACGTAAAATGTTATGGATCTCGAATAATCTCGTGAGTTATTAATTATCCGGTACCAGTTGTGATTCAAAAAAGATAATTACATCTCTGCGATTTATCTGCTGATAAATATATATATATATTTAGATTTAAATGCACATAAGACACGCAAATAAGCTTACGCGATATTCGAAAATTAGAATTGGAAATTATGCATTGCGTGAATCTCTCTCTCTCTCTCTCTCACGCCAACGATATCGCGAAAAATATTAATCAAGAATTTAAGCAATTAACGACTATAGATAAATAATAATATAGTATAGATAATAGCTTAACGTGCAACAGCACGAAAATAGCAACAGACTAAAATAAGCATTATTCAATTAAAATTTATATTTTTTTCAAAGTAACATATTTAAAAAAAAAAAGAAACATTATATCTTTATGTGAGAAGATTAAAAAAGTATTATGTTTCCATATAAAGTTTCCAATAATAGATTTATATATTACAATTTTTATAATGTTCGAGAAAAATATTAACCAGATATCGTTCATTTGATCTCTTAATATGATGAATAATTTCATTGCAAAGTTCATAAAAAGATGATATAACGCACTCTCACAAAAAAGAAAGAAAATATTTTTTCTCACTAAATTAAAAAGATAGTTATATATCTATTAGGTTCATAGAATAATTTGCTTTTTTCATCGATATTTTTTTATTATATCAGATAATAATAAGATTAATGGAACAGTCGAAACATTTCATTTCTTTAACTAAATTTTTTGTACAAAAAATAAATTATTATATTTTAAACTGAGGAAGAGTTCAATCATCCTATATGGAAGTATAATATTTTCTCTCTCTCTTTGGACTTTTAAACGGCATCACGTGTACCGTTGTCTGTCGTATCAATTATGCGGTTGTTAATTTAATTCATGGCTTGTCTGGTAATTAATAGTCGTCGTTAAAGTAATAGTAAACGCCCTGCGTGGTTGTACATACTACATATGTAAATGGGACCATATCTATTAAAATAATTTTTCATTTTCAAAACCTCGTATGAACATTGAAATCCAAGGAGAACTAAAAAAAAGTATTACTTTGGAAACATCACGAACAACCGCCAATGAATGTGCAAATGATCTACATCGCGGGAAAAGGAACCTTTAATCATCAATTATATTAACTTAATAGCCGCATATTAATGTCTACTAAATAGCAACGTTGGTTCTGTCTATTAAGCAACATATGTTGCATTATCGCCATTACATGCATTTAACATAAATTACTTATATGTAGCTAGTATTTTGTAGTATATACAAAGAATTTATCTTACTTTTTCGCTACAGGTAAAACAGATCCCCCACCGGATGAAGAGCCAGAATACATAAAGTCATGCAAAAACCCAAAATTTAAGAAAATATTGAGATTATTGCATCATATAGACAAAAGTGTGAATGTAGATGGACAATTTCGAGATTTAAACGTTTTGGAAATCAAAATAATCTCAGTAGATACAAATTGGAGAGGAAAAGGCGTTGCAAAGGCTCTCATAGAAAAAGCAATGTGAGTATTGTCTTAATAATAGATTTAGAGCTCAATATGAACGACGCGTTCAAATGAACGTTATATTTTTTACTTATCTATCTTTAGAGAAATTGCGAAGGAGCAAGGATTTCATTACGCTAGGGCAGATTGCTCGTCCTTATTTTCCGGCAAACTTTGTGCACGAATTGGCTTTGACGCGATATACAAACTCGATTATAACGACTACGTGGATGAAGAAGGAAAACCAATTTTTTCACCTGCTTCGCCTCACACAGCAGTTGTTAGTTACATAAAAAAATTATAAAGAGCAAAAAAATTAAATAAAAAGTTGGTATTAGAATAAAAAAGTGGTCGTCGGAATCGATAACAAACAAGAATTCAGTTTGACAAGAAAATATTAAAGATGTATAATTGAGATATTTGCTCTGTGTTTTATCTTTTCTTCATGAAATAAACATTTCTTTAAATGCACATACAATCATAAGTAAAAAATAAAATATTTTATAAGAATTGTTTCAGACATGATAGAATGAAAGCACATTCTCATTACTTTTATGTATCATCTGTTATGTATGTAATATTATATATTATGACACTTTCAATTTTTTTAAATAAATAAGCAAAGCCTGATAATAAAAATAATATAAATTTTTATCCCTCTTCAAAAATCACACAAATAGAAAAGATCACGTTTATTTTTATTTCTAATAGAGAGGAGAAAAGGATGTCGAGAAAAAATGTGTGAAAACAAAATACTCATGTTTAATAATAGACTTTTTAATTTAGTTTTTGATAAATTATTCATACTAAAATCAATTGCTATCTTTATCCAGGAACTCATTAAGATCCTTTGCAGAATTAATATTCTCTATGACATATTGACTATCATTGGATTTGTTATGTGCTACATTTCTAGTCTGTTGGTATTCATTTTCTAATTCATTATTTCGAAGATTCACAATCTTTTTCATTCTAATAGAATAAACCATAAAAATAAAGTGTACCAACCCCAACCCAAGAAATAGAAAAGCCATTACACGACCAAAGTGTGCATTTGGTTTTTGTTGAGGTGGTGGCCATGGTCCTCCCGCTGTACGTACTTCATATTCCCATCGACTCCCATATTGGCTGCAATAATACATTCCATTTTCTTCATCAATTACATTATATTTTTTATATCTGTACATATTAAATAATATGTAGAATCAATTGTAAAAATAAATCTTTTGGCAGCCTTTTTTAGAAAAACATTCAAAATATTCTATTTTGGCATTAAAATAATCACTGAAAATAATCATTGAATTTTATGGCTTATTTCCAATATATTTTTAGAATAGTATAAATACATACACACACACACACATATTAATTCAATAATTTTAAATTTTTATATTAGTTTTTGGTGAAAATAGAAAACCAGTGATGCAAAAGTAGAAATCTAAAAAATAACAGTTGTTTCCATATTGCATAATCAATGAATATATTCATCTCTTTTTATATACTCAATATTCGATATTTAATATTCGATAAATGTTCAATATAAAAGGGACTTCATCAATTTATTTGAAACTTATATATTTTGTTTCGAAAAATAAAAAATGTGATTGATTATATTGTAAAATTCTAAGAGGAATCTATATAACTGAACTGAACGAATATAGTGGCATGAGATACTGTGTGGCTCACAAGGGAACTTCGCGAACCCGAAAATTTTGATTCTGATGAAACTTTAGACATGTAGGAGGGCTAATAATAGATAAATTTAGGAATGTTCAATTGCGACCCAAAAACGGTTCTAAGAGGTGAAAGCATCCCTCATATGTATAGAACGGTATTTTGCTTTTCTCGATATATCTCGAAAATTATTCTAGATATTTAATAAATTATTTCTAAATTATTAAAAAATGTTTTATGCAAAAGTTTCATGGTAAAAACAATTGTATATGTTTTTAATTATTTCGCGCTTGTCTACAATGTTCTTTTTTTGAGGTTTTCTACCCAAAATATATAGAATATGTAAGTTAAAAAAAAAAATGGTTGGAGTGTTATATATATATATTAAATATTTACTCCATTTTCTAAAATATTATACAAATTTTACCTGTTTTGTGAGTTATATGTATAGGATGGATTGCTTTTACTGTACTTCAAGCCTAAATCATATTGGCGTCTAGTATTTTCTTTCCCCAAAATCGAATAAGCCTCATTCAATTTTACAAAATCAGAATGACTGTGTTTTCCACTAGTATCAGGATGTAGCTAGCAAAAACAAAAGTACAATTTATATGACTTAAGAACATAGAATAGTTAAAATAGAAGCACGTTATGTTTGGTTTTATTATATCAGACAAGCTAAAGAGAATATTTATATTTAATCCCATCTCGATTAAAAAATGAATTATCTATAAAATTATTTATAACATACTTGTTTTGACAATTTAAGGAAAGCTCGTCTGATTTCTTCTTGCGATGCATTGGATGAAACATTTAAGGTTCCGTAATGATCTTGTTGGTATCTTTAAAAGAAACTGCGTGCTATATTGAAAGTATTAGGTCTGTCCTTTTTAGCAATACCACAGTACATATTACACTTTTAATACTCAGGATGAAATAAATATATATTTCAATATATCGAAGAGAAATAAAAAAAAGAAAACAAAAAAAATATACAGAAAATATCGCTAAAAAGAACAAGTTTGCTGCAGTTTGACAGCAAAATAAGGATAACTAACCTATGAGTTCCATAACTTCTAACTACCCAACAGATTTCCGGTTTACACATTCGAAAAAGTTGTGCCATCATTTGCAGTATCTTCGAATGAAGCAATCATTTCGGCGACATTGCAAAACATTTTGCGCATCAGAGATTAATATGTCAGACGAACTCTGCCTCTGCCATTATCTACGCAATGTAAAAATAACATGTCGACTGTCGACATGTATCGCTGATATTTTCAGAGAGGACGTGTTGGTTGCATAAGTTTGTAAGGTAAATTCCTTTATAAGCGCGCTCGATATACTAACTCTATAGTTGATAAACGAAAAAACTGCTTTAACGGCTCCTAAGAGCAGAGAGAAGCTACACCGCCATTTGTCGTGAGACTGTTTCCCTAGCTGATACAGTGGCGCTAACTAGATCCACTTTAGAGCCGGCAGAACTACATAGCCAAATTCACTTTTTGATGCTATGGTAAAACGACCGGTTTTGGTGCATGTCCGTGCTAAACACATCGTGGATCAAAAATGCAGAGAAATATTATGGATTTATTAATGTTTTATTAGCTGCACATGATATTTTGTCATTTTAATATATAGCGATAATAAATTATAATTGAAGTATTTTTATATATATGCGCATGTAAAATGAAATAAATTCTCTTAAATAAATTTTTTTAATAATTTTATTCCTAATTTTTAAATATAACGTGTAGAAGATATTTACAATAAATTGCTTTCACTTTTTTCTTATTCTTGAAAAAAATTAAGCATTTTAAACATTATCAAATCATGCTTTTAATTTATATAATCTTTTATTATTAATTTTTTTTTATAATTATATTATTCAATTAATGTTTTAATTTATGAATTCAGTTGGCTGCACTAGTGCGCACCAATGCACATTAAAAACTATTATAAACAAATATATATATAAGCATAATTAATTATATTTTCTTATAGTTTTAACCGTGTTCTATTGTTTTTTAAGTAGTTTTAATTGTTGATAGCGTTAATTAATTTGTTCACGTTCATATGATCGCCGGTGATACTATCAGCTATCAGATTTTCGCAAAATGTCATAAAATGTCAAAAAATCGCGATATCTTGTGCAATATTGTTTTTTTAGCGTATAAAATGTTAAGAATGTTTTTTCTATCTTGTGGAATTCTATTCAGAATTTTAATTAAAAGGCCGGAAATGCAAAAATAATTCTTTTCTCAGGACATTTAGATATATATTTATACGACATTAATTTCAAGAACGATTAAAACTCCCTTTTCTCTATTATTGTCTTTTTCACTTTCATTTTATTTAAAAATATTAATATAAAAAATATAACTACAGTATCTCTCTTAGTCTGACTCTTCCCCTTCGACCTGTCCGGCATGGGTGACCCTACCGGTAACTTATTAACG
>NW_021849408.1:1477844-1487399 GCF_003651465.1 Formica exsecta
GATTATTATTATATATAATTATTATTATATATAATTATTTAAATAATTTAGAATCGACTTTTCCTTCTTTAATGGAACAGTCGAAACATTTCATTTCTTTAACTAAATTTTTTGTACAAAAAATAAATTATTATATTTTAAACTGAGGAAGAGTTCAATCATCCTATATGGAAGTATAATATTTTCTCTCTCTCTTTGGACTTTTAAACGGCATCACGTGTACCGTTGTCTGTCGTATCAATTATGCGGTTGTTAATTTAATTCATGGCTTGTCTGGTAATTAATAGTCGTCGTTAAAGTAATAGTAAACGCCCTGCGTGGTTGTACATACTACATATGTAAATGGGACCATATCTATTAAAATAATTTTTCATTTTCAAAACCTCGTATGAACATTGAAATCCAAGGAGAACTAAAAAAAAGTATTACTTTGGAAACATCACGAACAACCGCCAATGAATGTGCAAATGATCTACATCGCGGGAAAAGGAACCTTTAATCATCAATTATATTAACTTAATAGCCGCATATTAATGTCTACTAAATAGCAACGTTGGTTCTGTCTATTAAGCAACATATGTTGCATTATCGCCATTACATGCATTTAACATAAATTACTTATATGTAGCTAGTATTTTGTAGTATATACAAAGAATTTATCTTACTTTTTCGCTACAGGTAAAACAGATCCCCCACCGGATGAAGAGCCAGAATACATAAAGTCATGCAAAAACCCAAAATTTAAGAAAATATTGAGATTATTGCATCATATAGACAAAAGTGTGAATGTAGATGGACAATTTCGAGATTTAAACGTTTTGGAAATCAAAATAATCTCAGTAGATACAAATTGGAGAGGAAAAGGCGTTGCAAAGGCTCTCATAGAAAAAGCAATGTGAGTATTGTCTTAATAATAGATTTAGAGCTCAATATGAACGACGCGTTCAAATGAACGTTATATTTTTTACTTATCTATCTTTAGAGAAATTGCGAAGGAGCAAGGATTTCATTACGCTAGGGCAGATTGCTCGTCCTTATTTTCCGGCAAACTTTGTGCACGAATTGGCTTTGACGCGATATACAAACTCGATTATAACGACTACGTGGATGAAGAAGGAAAACCAATTTTTTCACCTGCTTCGCCTCACACAGCAGTTGTTAGTTACATAAAAAAATTATAAAGAGCAAAAAAATTAAATAAAAAGTTGGTATTAGAATAAAAAAGTGGTCGTCGGAATCGATAACAAACAAGAATTCAGTTTGACAAGAAAATATTAAAGATGTATAATTGAGATATTTGCTCTGTGTTTTATCTTTTCTTCATGAAATAAACATTTCTTTAAATGCACATACAATCATAAGTAAAAAATAAAATATTTTATAAGAATTGTTTCAGACATGATAGAATGAAAGCACATTCTCATTACTTTTATGTATCATCTGTTATGTATGTAATATTATATATTATGACACTTTCAATTTTTTTAAATAAATAAGCAAAGCCTGATAATAAAAATAATATAAATTTTTATCCCTCTTTAAAAATCACACAAATAGAAAAGATCACGTTTATTTTTATTTCTAATAGAGAGGAGAAAAGGATGTCGAGAAAAAATGTGTGAAAACAAAATACTCATGTTTAATAATAGACTTTTTAATTTAGTTTTTGATAAATTATTCATACTAAAATCAATTGCTATCTTTATCCAGGAACTCATTAAGATCCTTTGCAGAATTAATATTCTCTATGACATATTGACTATCATTGGATTTGTTATGTGCTACATTTCTAGTCTGTTGGTATTCATTTTCTAATTCATTATTTCGAAGATTCACAATCTTTTTCATTCTAATAGAATAAACCATAAAAATAAAGTGTACCAACCCCAACCCAAGAAATAGAAAAGCCATTACACGACCAAAGTGTGCATTTGGTTTTTGTTGAGGTGGTGGCCATGGTCCTCCCGCTGTACGTACTTCATATTCCCATCGACTCCCATATTGGCTGCAATAATACATTCCATTTTCTTCATCAATTACATTATATTTTTTATATCTGTACATATTAAATAATATGTAGAATCAATTGTAAAAATAAATCTTTTGGCAGCCTTTTTTAGAAAAACATTCAAAATATTCTATTTTGGCATTAAAATAATCACTGAAAATAATCATTGAATTTTATGGCTTATTTCCAATATATTTTTAGAATAGTATAAATACATACACACACACACACATATTAATTCAATAATTTTAAATTTTTATATTAGTTTTTGGTGAAAATAGAAAACCAGTGATGCAAAAGTAGAAATCTAAAAAATAACAGTTGTTTCCATATTGCATAATCAATGAATATATTCATCTCTTTTTATATACTCAATATTCGATATTTAATATTCGATAAATGTTCAATATAAAAGGGACTTCATCAATTTATTTGAAACTTATATATTTTGTTTCGAAAAATAAAAAATGTGATTGATTATATTGTAAAATTCTAAGAGGAATCTATATAACTGAACTGAACGAATATAGTGGCATGAGATACTGTGTGGCTCACAAGGGAACTTCGCGAACCCGAAAATTTTGATTCTGATGAAACTTTAGACATGTAGGAGGGCTAATAATAGATAAATTTAGGAATGTTCAATTGCGACCCAAAAACGGTTCTAAGAGGTGAAAGCATCCCTCATATGTATAGAACGGTATTTTGCTTTTCTCGATATATCTCGAAAATTATTCTAGATATTTAATAAATTATTTCTAAATTATTAAAAAATGTTTTATGCAAAAGTTTCATGGTAAAAACAATTGTATATGTTTTTAATTATTTCGCGCTTGTCTACAATGTTCTTTTTTTGAGGTTTTCTACCCAAAATATATAGAATATGTAAGTTAAAAAAAAAAATGGTTGGAGTGTTATATATATATATTAAATATTTACTCCATTTTCTAAAATATTATACAAATTTTACCTGTTTTGTGAGTTATATGTATAGGATGGATTGCTTTTACTGTACTTCAAGCCTAAATCATATTGGCGTCTAGTATTTTCTTTCCCCAAAATCGAATAAGCCTCATTCAATTTTACAAAATCAGAATGACTGTGTTTTCCACTAGTATCAGGATGTAGCTAGCAAAAACAAAAGTACAATTTATATGACTTAAGAACATAGAATAGTTAAAATAGAAGCACGTTATGTTTGGTTTTATTATATCAGACAAGCTAAAGAGAATATTTATATTTAATCCCATCTCGATTAAAAAATGAATTATCTATAAAATTATTTATAACATACTTGTTTTGACAATTTAAGGAAAGCTCGTCTGATTTCTTCTTGCGATGCATTGGATGAAACATTTAAGGTTCCGTAATGATCTTGTTGGTATCTTTAAAAGAAACTGCGTGCTATATTGAAAGTATTAGGTCTGTCCTTTTTAGCAATACCACAGTACATATTACACTTTTAATACTCAGGATGAAATAAATATATATTTCAATATATCGAAGAGAAATAAAAAAAAGAAAACAAAAAAAATATACAGAAAATATCGCTAAAAAGAACAAGTTTGCTGCAGTTTGACAGCAAAATAAGGATAACTAACCTATGAGTTCCATAACTTCTAACTACCCAACAGATTTCCGGTTTACACATTCGAAAAAGTTGTGCCATCATTTGCAGTATCTTCGAATGAAGCAATCATTTCGGCGACATTGCAAAACATTTTGCGCATCAGAGATTAATATGTCAGACGAACTCTGCCTCTGCCATTATCTACGCAATGTAAAAATAACATGTCGACTGTCGACATGTATCGCTGATATTTTGAGAGAGGACGTGTTGGTTGCATAAGTTTGTAAGGTAAATTCCTTTATAAGCGCGCTCGATATACTAACTCTATAGTTGATAAACGAAAAAACTGCTTTAACGGCTCCTAAGAGCAGAGAGAAGCTACACCGCCATTTGTCGTGAGACTGTTTCCCTAGCTGATACAGTGGCGCTAACTAGATCCACTTTAGAGCCGGCAGAACTACATAGCCAAATTCACTTTTTGATGCTATGGTAAAACGACCGGTTTTGGTGCATGTCCGTGCTAAACACATCGTGGATCAAAAATGCAGAGAAATATTATGGATTTATTAATGTTTTATTAGCTGCACATGATATTTTGTCATTTTAATATATAGCGATAATAAATTATAATTGAAGTATTTTTATATATATGCGCATGTAAAATGAAATAAATTCTCTTAAATAAATTTTTTTAATAATTTTATTCCTAATTTTTAAATATAACGTGTAGAAGATATTTACAATAAATTGCTTTCACTTTTTTCTTATTCTTGAAAAAAATTAAGCATTTTAAACATTATCAAATCATGCTTTTAATTTATATAATCTTTTATTATTAATTTTTTTTTATAATTATATTATTCAATTAATGTTTTAATTTATGAATTCAGTTGGCTGCACTAGTGCGCACCAATGCACATTAAAAACTATTATAAACAAATATATATATAAGCATAACTAATTATATTTTCTTATAGTTTTAACCGTGTTCTATTGTTTTTTAAGGTTGGAGTGTTATATATATATATTAAATATTTACTCCATTTTCTAAAATATTATACAAATTTTACCTGTTTTGTGAGTTATATGTATAGGATGGATTGCTTTTACTGTACTTCAAGCCTAAATCATATTGGCGTCTAGTATTTTCTTTCCCCAAAATCGAATAAGCCTCATTCAATTTTACAAAATCAGAATGACTGTGTTTTCCACTAGTATCAGGATGTAGCTAGCAAAAACAAAAGTACAATTTATATGACTTAAGAACATAGAATAGTTAAAATAGAAGCACGTTATGTTTGGTTTTATTATATCAGACAAGCTAAAGAGAATATTTATATTTAATCCCATCTCGATTAAAAAATGAATTATCTATAAAATTATTTATAACATACTTGTTTTGACAATTTAAGGAAAGCTCGTCTGATTTCTTCTTGCGATGCATTGGATGAAACATTTAAGGTTCCGTAATGATCTTGTTGGTATCTTTAAAAGAAACTGCGTGCTATATTGAAAGTATTAGGTCTGTCCTTTTTAGCAATACCACAGTACATATTACACTTTTAATACTCAGGATGAAATAAATATATATTTCAATATATCGAAGAGAAATAAAAAAAAGAAAACAAAAAAAATATACAGAAAATATCGCTAAAAAGAACAAGTTTGCTGCAGTTTGACAGCAAAATAAGGATAACTAACCTATGAGTTCCATAACTTCTAACTACCCAACAGATTTCCGGTTTACACATTCGAAAAAGTTGTGCCATCATTTGCAGTATCTTCGAATGAAGCAATCATTTCGGCGACATTGCAAAACATTTTGCGCATCAGAGATTAATATGTCAGACGAACTCTGCCTCTGCCATTATCTACGCAATGTAAAAATAACATGTCGACTGTCGACATGTATCGCTGATATTTTGAGAGAGGACGTGTTGGTTGCATAAGTTTGTAAGGTAAATTCCTTTATAAGCGCGCTCGATATACTAACTCTATAGTTGATAAACGAAAAAACTGCTTTAACGGCTCCTAAGAGCAGAGAGAAGCTACACCGCCATTTGTCGTGAGACTGTTTCCCTAGCTGATACAGTGGCGCTAACTAGATCCACTTTAGAGCCGGCAGAACTACATAGCCAAATTCACTTTTTGATGCTATGGTAAAACGACCGGTTTTGGTGCATGTCCGTGCTAAACACATCGTGGATCAAAAATGCAGAGAAATATTATGGATTTATTAATGTTTTATTAGCTGCACATGATATTTTGTCATTTTAATATATAGCGATAATAAATTATAATTGAAGTATTTTTATATATATGCGCATGTAAAATGAAATAAATTCTCTTAAATAAATTTTTTTAATAATTTTATTCCTAATTTTTAAATATAACGTGTAGAAGATATTTACAATAAATTGCTTTCACTTTTTTCTTATTCTTGAAAAAAATTAAGCATTTTAAACATTATCAAATCATGCTTTTAATTTATATAATCTTTTATTATTAATTTTTTTTTATAATTATATTATTCAATTAATGTTTTAATTTATGAATTCAGTTGGCTGCACTAGTGCGCACCAATGCACATTAAAAACTATTATAAACAAATATATATATAAGCATAATTAATTATATTTTCTTATAGTTTTAACCGTGTTCTATTGTTTTTTAAGTAGTTTTAATTGTTGATAGCGTTAATTAATTTGTTCACGTTCATATGATCGCCGGTGATACTATCAGCTATCAGATTTTCGCAAAATGTCATAAAATGTCAAAAAATCGCGATATCTTGTGCAATATTGTTTTTTTAGCGCTGCACATGATATTTTGTCATTTTAATATATAGCGATAATAAATTATAATTGAAGTATTTTTATATATATGCGCATGTAAAATGAAATAAATTCTCTTAAATAAATTTTTTTAATAATTTTATTCCTAATTTTTAAATATAACGTGTAGAAGATATTTACAATAAATTGCTTTCACTTTTTTCTTATTCTTGAAAAAAATTAAGCATTTTAAACATTATCAAATCATGCTTTTAATTTATATAATATTTCGATATGTATTTATACGACATTAATTTGAAAAACGACTAAAACTCTCTTTTCTCTATTATTGTCTTTTTCACTTTCATTTTATTTAAAAATATTAATATTAAAAATATGACTACAGTATCTCTCTTTGTCTGACTCTTCCCCTTCGACCTGTCCGGCATGGGTGACCCTACCGGTAACTTATTAACGTTTTTGAATGAAGCAAGTTTAATCACTTTGAGAGCGATTAAACCCAATTTATGATGAATATATATTTAATTAAAAATAGATTTTGAAAGAATCTGATTAATATAAATAATATAAGATACATTCCCAGTTTTTAACGTTATTTTGTCTTTAAAGTATAAAATTCTTTGCCCTGATTAATCAATTAAACGATTATTCAAAGTATTCTATCGATTAATCTATATAATAATTCAAGTTCCCCTAATAACCCAAGACAAAGTATATGACATCATTAATCGGTCTCAAAACAATCAAACTTGCTTCACTCGAAAACACTATACGTTACCGCCGGCATAGCTCTCAGGTTCATTAGAGCACTCAAACCTCCTCACCCGGCAAATGCCTTCGTTAAGGTGGAGATACCATCGAGGAGGAAAAATGTGTGAGGATAGGCTTTTTCCTCTTTTTCATTTCTCAGGTTTATTACATAAACTTTATTATAATGAATCTATTACACGAAAATGTCCGAAATATTCATATAATGCAACATTTACTAGAAATTTTTAGATCATATAAAGATGAGGAACGATTAATACGATATTTGTGATTAATGATCAACAATAGTAATTGTAAATTACAAAACTTATTAAGTTTTGTATAATGTGAACAATTATGACCAGAAGAATCGTTAATAAAATTATCTATTGTTTTTTAATTGTAGAAAAAAGTACTTGGTCTATTGGCGCATTTTGCGTAGACTTTCAAAAAAAATATTCGAAAGAAGATAAACGAAGCTTCGATGTAAATCAACAATTAAATTACAAGATAAACCGTGATTTAAAATTTGCGAAAAAAACGCGACGAATAAATAAATCGACGATAGTCATAATACTCGATTCCAATGTATGAACATATAAAATTTTTGGACCAATCAGAGGAACGATATAATTACTACATACTTATACGAGAATGTTTCGATGGACATTTAAAACGCTTTTTATAATCGCGTCTGTAATAGGACATTTGTAAAGAACCTAATACCCGATTTATTTTAAAATGCGTGATTTTATGCAAATTTCGCGATTAAGAATAAGAATATAAGTACCATTTCGCGGATAAAATCTTATAAATCTTAAAATACCGTTATAAAAACATTGCGTTATCGCCGCGTTCAATGGAGGATAACTGGCCCAACGAATTGACCAGATCAAGATCCCTCCACCAGATAACACGCCGGTTAATATCCGACAAAGACAAGAACAATCTTAAAGGTGGAAAACGATCAACTTCTTACTTCTACATCGGATCTCGCAAGATCAACCCGCAAAGAAAAGTTAAGTGATCCGTTGAATATCAGGAACCCCGCTGTAGGAGGGAACGAATCCCAGATCTTCCAGACTACTCCCGATAGCAATGATTTCGGTAACGAATCAACGACAGTTACCATTGTCATTATCTTTAATTCACGGATTGAAATTCGCGCGAAAAAAAATATGTTCTTCTTCATTATTAAAAAATATATCTCTTTATTGTAAATTAAACGGATATAACAATTTTTATGAAAATGTGGTTACGAATGGCTATATATTTATGGATAATAAAATATATGCATGGTTATTGTAATTAATGTTAAATGTGCAAATACAAATCATTCTCGGGTACTAACTGTTCGAGACGAATCGAACCCAATAACAGCGAAATTTAAAAAATAAATTTAATTTGAATACTTTGCAACATATATATATAAAATAAATTAAAATAATATCAAGCAGAATTATAATAATTTTAAGCTATAATTAATTTTTTTCTGTAGTATTTAAATATATTAATTTGCCGATATTTCACTGATATCGGGAGGTTTAATTCCAATCCTGCAACGAATATTTCCAATTTTCAACAGACTACCGAACTAGACGTCGCGGATGGATCTTACAAGAACCGACAAGAAATAATTTTCCACGATGAAGATTGTTTCGACTCCTTGCCGGTACGAACCACGCAATTTTACTAACGTTTACCTGACGAGAGGGACAGCGATAAGGCCCCTTAGCTAAGACAGCGATCGCGTCCAAGAACGTGGAAAAAACGCGGTGTTTTCATAATGTAGTTAATTAATTAATTTAACAAAAATTTAATTTGAATAATGAATTTCCGATACAAAATTTATAAATATCAATCAAATCAAAATCAAGTCATGAAATTCGGAATAATTTACTCGCGATTATGCATTGTCGAAGGCAGTCGTTAAATTTCGTGAACGAGAAGCTAATATTTAATCATTAGCTTAACATCGAATCTTTACATTTTTATTCAATAATTTTTCTATTAAATAGAAGAATTTGCGACACTCGTGATATTTATAAAATTTAAATTATAATTTGCCGAATTTATCAACAATTCTTTGGTATGAAAACAAACTCTTAAGTTCATAAATATTTTTAAAATAAATAATATAGAAACTAATATTTAATAAATATATTAAACTAGAATTTCTATTATATTGCCATTATATGTTCTTTCGATAAATTTTCGTGTAATTGTCGCGTTTTTTATGTCATTTTATTTGCAAAAATCTTATTAATCAAGTCAAATTACGTTCAAAAATATAAGAAATATAAAAATTTTATAAAAGTTTTTATATATTCAATAAATGCACTCTGTTAGACACTATTTGTGCTCCGAAGCGTTTGGTGGACAAATGGGGGCGAAGAATCTTGTTCTTCGAGCGAAAATAGTGTTAAGCAAAGCGT
>NW_021849409.1:0-255 GCF_003651465.1 Formica exsecta
ATTAATATACAAAGACTCAGTATAAGATATATTCAATCTGTCACATTAGAAACTCGAATAAACAAATAATCATATAATCAATAATTATAAGCGCAAATTTTTTGAAATAATATATTGAAATGTATG
Source organism: Formica exsecta (assembly GCF_003651465.1). NCBI lineage: Eukaryota > Metazoa > Arthropoda > Insecta > Hymenoptera > Formicidae > Formica > Formica exsecta. The sequence goes on from NW_021849409.1 coordinate 127, forward strand.
TATATAAAACAATTAAAATACTTTTTTTATAAAAGCGATTAATTGAAGACAGGAAATTGAAAATAATATTTTTATAGCTGCTAATGAGACTTATTATAGAACATACATTAATTTATTCATAAATATTTC
>NW_021849410.1:0-1219 GCF_003651465.1 Formica exsecta
GTTGTTTCTTTGCCTGTATGAATATGGTCTCCACATCGAAAGGACGAGCTCGAAACTCTATATTCAGATGAATTAGATCGGCTAATCCTTCTCGTCGGATTAATTGGGTCAGGCGAGTTTCAATTTCCACTAATGAGGGACGTAGAATTTGCACCTGTCTACAATAATTATCAATTAACACGCGCAACTATTTACATTTGAAAAGTCTAGATGCAAAAGAGACAAAAAAACATCCTGTAAAATCGATTGCTTCGAATAAATTTACTTCAAACTACTTAATCATTAGAAGCATTATTAGTATTAGTAGTATCATGATAATACTATCAGTGACTGATGTAAATATATAGTAATAATGCGCGAACACATAATATAAATACGTTGGAAAAATGTCTTAAACATGGATTTTTGAAAGACTCGATTGAGGAATGGAATTTTATATGTTAATTATAAATTTTGAAGACATAAAACGAATTAAAAGAGAGTATAAGATCCGAAATTTTTTGTTAATCGGAAGATGCTTCGTTTTTCTTCATTGCGTCAATCTGTGCTGTTGTTTTTTTTTCGTATATACCAATTTATATTAAAGTTAATAATTTGTGAGAGAGCCAATTATATCGAATGCGGCGCGAAAGCAAAAACTGTAATTGTAGAAAAGTCGATAATGTAGCTTCCAATCAGATCCACGTTCAATTTCACAAGTAAATATTGGATCAGCGAAGTCCAGAAAAGTCTGCCTGCCCGCTTTTGCTTGGTGTCCCGGAAATCACCACATTCATCGATCAATCGCATTGTCCTAGAAAACGTAATGTCGAAGGACAACATGAAGCTATGATAAATAAAACTGGAAGTGAAGTACAAAGAAAACACAAAGCGTGTGACATATGAAGAATTACGAAGAAATAGAATCGTGTGAGGCGTAGCAGAAACGGAGAGTGAATGCGTTTATTATTTTCTTTTCGCATAAAAGGCATTGGCCGCGTTCAGCAGAGAAAACCGCTTAGTAGCAATCGAATGTGATTGGTTCTTACTTTTAGAACCAACGAATCAACGTCGAGTGTTGACAAGACGATAACTGAGTGCTTTCTCTGCTGAACGCGGCCATTGGCTCAAGCACAATAAAATCAACTAGTAGTACGTTTGAAAATTCGGAACATTTCTCGTTTAATATTTCAAAAGTTAGACGAATTTCGACGTAGCCCTAGGGTCATTTCGGAGCTGT
>NW_021849411.1:0-3478 GCF_003651465.1 Formica exsecta
AATATATAAAAACTTCTATAAAATTTTTATATTTCTTATATTTTTGAATGATTTTACTTGATTAAAATTTTTTTGCAAATAAAATGGCATAAAAAACGCGATATTATTCGGATAAATTTCAATTAGATATAAATTTAAAAATTAGATAAAATATTTTTTTTCTTATCTAAGTAAAAATTATCTGAATTATATCGTGTTATTTTAATTAAAAATCTTATTAATCTATTAAAATAATTTAAAATTAATTAAAAATCTTATTAATCCATTAAATTATTTAAAAAATTACTTTGTAAAATAAAACATAAATGTTTTAGTTTTTATTATACAAGATTTTTGAATATTATAAATAAATTATTATAGATAAGTAAAGGTTTCCGATGTTATCTGTTTGAAAATAATTTTAATGGGTTAATGATTTTTGCGATTAAAATGATACCAAATACGACATAAACCGGATAATTTTTAGTTAAATATGTAATCAAAATTTTTATTATTAGTTTAGTTAAAAATTATCCGATTTTTGTTGTGTTTGATGTCATTTTAATCACAAAAATCTCATTAATCCATTAAAATTATTCTCAAACCGATAAAATAGAGAAAAAAATCTTTCTTAAAGTAAGAATCAAAATGACAAAAATCTAAATTATAAATTATCGTTTTGTTGCGATTCTTATGAACAATAACTATTTTTCTATCGATACTTAGAATAAAGATATTATTGTCCCATGCTTTATCGTTTGACTTTTCGACGATTTAAATATGATTCGGATTGAAAACGCCCAATAAAATAGTCAAATCGCAGGTCTGAGTAATTAACATAACGATAAGCTCTGTGATATGTTACTCGTTTATTTCAAATAATTGATCTACAATTTAAAATACTTCAATATTAATAACTTAATATTCCGCTGTATATACGTCATAATACGCAAAATATTTTCGTCTGCGAATTATTAATAACATGATTTTCGGCCTTGGCGGCGTAAACATTAGCGCGTTATTGTTTACGTTTACGTATTACGGCCTTGTCATCATTCGCACGGCGACACTTGAATAAGATTGTAGTAGTGAGGAAGACGTTCCGTCGAATTTCTTTTTCACTCCTACTTCTTATTTTTTATTATTCGCACGGTAACATTTGAATAGTGATATAGTAGTTCCAGACGCTCCGTTAAATCTTTGTTCTAAATGCGATTGCGACAGATATCGGGAAATAATTTTATATAATTAATAATTAATTCTCTCTTTCTCTCTCTAGCAACAATTATTTCATTAAAAATACTTAAAATTATATATATTTTGTCCAATGCTTTATCGCTCGACTTTTCGACGATCTAAATATGATTCGGATTGAAAACGCGTAATAAAATAGTCGAATCGCAGGTCCGAGTAATTAACACAACGATAAGCTCCGTGATATATTAATTGTTTATTAAATAATTCATCTAAATATATAAAAGTAAATGTTTGCTTATTTCTATTTTATTATAAATTGTATTATAAAAGCATATTATATATTACAAAAATTTTAATCAATCACAATTTTTAATTAATAATTTGACATTGTTTATCAGTTAAAGCAAAGTTATATTAAAACAACGTACAACAAACGGTTCTAACGTATTACGAATGTAAAATTACGCTCATGCACCGGCGATAATAATTAGTCGCCAACGGAAGGAATTTCTCTCCTTCATTGCCCTCTGATAGAGATCGAAGCTACATCTCTGGCTAGATGTAGCCAGATTGAATATGGCCAGGATCAACGAAAGGTAGATCCAACTGGCCCAACAGGTGCAACATAGTTGACCAATATCGTGGTCAAAAGGCGCAGAAATACACATGTTAAACAATACATGTGTTTGCGCATTTCTACGTGCAATGGCACATAATCAAGAATGCTACCGGTGCATTCTATTAGGGCACGTGAGTAGGACACGTGAGTAAAGCACGCGAGTAGAGCACGCGAATAGGGCACGCGAGTAAGACACGCGATTAGGATACGTGATTAGGATACGCGATTAGGGTACGCGATTAACGTACGCGATTAAAACACACTCCCCAAAATTTCGGTGATCCCGGATTCTCGCTGACTTAACCAGCAAAAATAAGGTTGTTAGGACTATCTTAATTTAAGATAGTCTTTCAAAAATGATATACATGCTACACCTTTTTTTATAACTAACAAATTGCATATATATTTATTATGTACAAAATAACTTGTATATATATTTATTATATTGTTATATAAATTTATGTAGTGGTGAACTCCTGAAATAAATGCTGTTCAATATCAATTATCTACATTATTAGATACATCAGATATATCTATTTGATACTGATAGCATTATTAATTGTAAATTGTACTCTAATTATGATTGTGCAATAATTAATTGTAATTATTGCTTCTTTATAGAGGAAGCTTTGTTTACGTGACAAAATTTTTTTTCGAGTTTTTTATGCCAATGTGTTCAGAATGTTTATTATTAAAGTTAAGAGATTGTGTTTTCATATCAAAGAATTGTTGATAAATTCGGGAAATTGTATTTCAAACTTTATAAATATTACGAATATCGCGAATTCTTCTAATGTTTAATAGAAAAATTATTGAATAAAAATATGAAGACTCGATGTTAAGCTAACGATTAAATATTAGCTTTTTGTTCACAAAATTTGACGATTGCCTTCAACATTGCAGAATCGCGAGTAAATTATTTCAAATTTCACGATTTGATTTTGATTTGACTGATGAATTGATTTATGAGTTTCGTGTCGGAATTATAAATATTCGTTAAATTAATTAATTAACTACGTTGTAAAAACACCGCGTTTTTTCCACGTTCTTGGACGCGATCGCTGTCTTAGCTAAGAGGCCTTACGCTATCCCTCTCGTCAGGTAAACGTTAGTAAAGTTGTATGGTTCGTATCGGCGAGGAGTTGAAACAATCTTCATCGTGAAGAATTATTTCTTGTCAGTTTTTGTAAGATCCATCCGCGACGTCTAGTTCGGTGCACTGTTGAAAATTAAGGATGTTTGTTGCAGGATTGGAATTAAACCTAGATTTTCCTGTCGATTTCTGGAAGCAATGGTTTCGGTAGTAACTCAACGACGACTGCCATACGCCTTTTCGAAGTTAAATCACGAAATTAATTTTAATAGTATTTTTTAAGGGAAAATATATTTCTTTCTCTTTGTTAAAAGTGTTCTTCCCTCATTATTAATATTAGTATATTATTAATGTAGTATTTTAGTATATTATAATGTCTTAGTAGTATATTAGTATATTATAATGTCTTAATGTGCTAAAAAGATTTAATAGTAGATTGAATATAGCTAATGTATATAGATAAATTTATATTTTTCAAACAATTTCAAATTGCAATCAATTTGCCTGTTTCTATTGACTTTCTTGATACAAAAAAATTATAGTTAGAACGAATATATTTTATTAATTAATTTTAATATAATTTTCAATCT
>NW_021849412.1:0-201 GCF_003651465.1 Formica exsecta
ATGAGCGGATGAGAGTCGAGCGCAAAAATCTTAAGAATGTATTTGAAAGTAAGGAGTTCAAACCGGGATCTTAAAAGGCCCTCGCTGGCTTCGGCAAGAATAATATTCGTAGGAGTAGTCCTTCTAAAGCCCAGATAGGCACGAAGGGCGCGATACTGGATTTTTTCCAGATTATACATAGTTGAAGAATTGTTGAACGGA
>NW_021849413.1:0-424 GCF_003651465.1 Formica exsecta
CAAGATTTCCGAACCGCGAAAAAGGGCAGTCATTAACAGGACATTGGAAGATTTCCGTTGGAATCGCGGAATACATGCCGTCGCTCGCTCCTATTATTCTAAATAAAACGAATCGTGGAAACAATCTGCATTCGAGTATTTTCTGAACATCTCCTTATCCTCCAGCGGATCTACGGATTCGCGTTACACACCGCTTCTCGCTCAACTCTGAGCGTTTCTCTCAGTTTCGGGCGATCTCGTCGAAGTCGACTCCCGAACAGTTCTGTTTTTACACGTAGCATAAATTACTTTTGTAATGTTTTAGTTTTCTCTAATATAAATGAGATATACCTGATCAAAAGCAAGTAAGCATCCATAACATCACGAAGCGCCGTTAGCACAATCTTTCGTCAAAGACGCCAACCGTACAAGAATACATTGCCAT
>NW_021849414.1:0-1105 GCF_003651465.1 Formica exsecta
AGTCGTTCCGAACGAAGGAAACTTGCGTACATGGCGATCTTAGCAATGCGTGCCGAAAAGCGATGTACCTCTAATTCCTTGATGTGTTATGAACATTTTCGGCAAATCTCGCTTAAAGGCACGTAACTAAGTCGTTCCGAGCGAAGGAAACTTGCGTACATGGCGATCTTAGCAATGCGTGCCGAAAAGCGATGTACCTCTAATTCCTTGATGTGTTATGAGCATTTTCGGCAAATCTCGCTTACAGGCACGTAACTAAGTCGTTCCGAGCGAAGGAAACTTGCGTACATGGCGATCTTAGCAATGCGTGCCGAAAAGCGATGTACCTCTAATTCCTTGATGTGTTATGAAAATTTTCGATATATCTCACTTACAGGTACGTAACTTAGTAGTTCCGAACACAGGAAACTTGCGTAAACTTCCATCTTAGCTTTGTAACCCGAGAACCATTGTTCCTCAATTTCCTTGATGTGTTATGAAAATTTTCGTTATATCTCACTTACAAGTACGTATCTAAGTCGTTCCGAACGAAGGAAACTTGCGTACATAGCGATCTTAGCAATGTGTGCCGAAAAGCGTTGTACCTCTATTTCCTTGATGTGTTATAAACATTTTCGGCAAATCTCGCTTAAAGGCACGTAACTAAGTCGTTCCGAGCGAAGGAAACTTGATAACATAGCGATCTTAGCTCTGTGTGCCGAGAAGCGTTGTTCCTCCATTTCCTTGATGTTTTATGAAAACTTTCGGTATAACTCACTTACAAGTACGTAACTTACTCGTTTCAAACGAAAGAAACTTGCGTACATAGCGATCTTAGCTCTGTGGGCCGAGAAGCGTTGTTCCTCAATTTCCTTGGTGTGTTATGAAAACTTTCGATATATCTCACTTACAGGTACGTTACTAAGTCGATCCAAACGAAGGAAACTTGCGTACACTTCCATCTCAGCTTTGTAAGCCGAGAAGCATTGTTCCTACATTTCCCTGATGTGTTATAAAAACTTTCGGAATATCTCACTTTCAAGTACGTAAAAAAGTCGTTCCGAACGAAGGAAACCTGCGTTTAATAGCGATCTTAGCTCTGTGTGCCGAGAAGCGTTGTTCCTCT
>NW_021849415.1:0-207 GCF_003651465.1 Formica exsecta
ATTTCCTTGATGTGTTATGAAAATTTTCGGCAAGTCTCGATTACAAGAACGTAACTAAATCGTTCCAAACAAAGAAAGCTTGCGTACATAGCGATCTTAGCTCTGTGTGCCGAGAAGCGTTGTTCCTCAATTTCCTTGATGTGTTATGAATACTTTCATTATATCTCGCTTACAGGCACGTAACAAAGTCGTTCCGAACAAAAGAAA
>NW_021849416.1:0-551 GCF_003651465.1 Formica exsecta
ATGGGACAAAATATCTTTACTTTAAGTATCGATAGAAAAATAATTGTTGTTTGTAAGGATTGCAACAAAATAATAATTTATAATTTAGATTTTTGTTACTTCGATTCTTACTTTAAGAAAGATTCTTACTTGTATTTTATCGGTTTGAGAATAATTTTAATGGATTAATGAGATTTTTGCGGTTAAAATGACATCAAACAGAACATAAATCAGATAATTTTTAACTAAACTAATAATAAAAATTTTGATTACATATAATTAAAAATTATTCGGTTTATATCGTGTTTAGTATCATTTTAATCGCAAATAATTATTAATCCATAAAAATTAGTATCATTTTAAAATCATTAATCCATTAAAATTATTTTCAAATAGGTAAAATGCAAAAAGTTTTATTTTCTATGGTAATATGACATATATATATATATATATACTCGTGAAATACTATGTAATAAAGGAATGAGCCCCTCTCTCTCACATGTAAGAGACTTCGAAACTCTTTGACAATACGTCATTTCGCTTGCTCTTTACTTGTTCTCGCTCTCGCTTTC
>NW_021849417.1:0-456 GCF_003651465.1 Formica exsecta
CATAATTAATATTTTTAGTTTAACTTACAAATGGTTAAACAATGAGTTTATGTTAATACAGCAAAATAAGTCTTGTGGGAATTCTACCAAAAATATCATAAAATAACATTGAATACACATTTTTATTAATTGACTTTATAAAAAATGATGAAATGAATAAAATTATATCGAAGCACTACTATAATGTCCACAAACATTTTGTGTATTTGCAATTACTCGCAATTTTTGGTTCTGTGAATATTTTTTTATTTTTTATAAAACTGCATCGTAGGCTTCTGTTTTAATCAACGCAGATGCCAAATTATTATAAACTTTTGTATCGATCCTCTAATAAAATTTGCAATTCAGCATCATTAACCGACTCTTCTTCCTCATTTTGATTCAAACTTGAATTATATTTATCGATGACAAATATTCTAATACTCTTTGATAACATTATATTGGAAAAAGCAGCTC
>NW_021849418.1:0-15710 GCF_003651465.1 Formica exsecta
TGGGGGTTTGTTGTGTCTAGCTATAGTTGCCCCTATACTACTTCCGACATTTTATATCCGGGTGGAACATTAAGCGCGAACTCGTGTATAGTATGCGCGGATTTGTCGTTGTGATACGCTCCTGTCGTGACGTTACACTCTACTCTAATGAGATTAATAGCCATAATATTTATCGGTGTATCGGACGCGTACCATTTATTCGATTGTAACACGCGAGACGAGAAACCAGTAGCGAATCGATGTTATCGGGTTTTGTGAAATTTACTCGATACGCGCACTTGATCTCGCTTCTCATAATGTTATCGTTACCGCAAAGCGTTATAGAATTTTCACTTTTATCACCGTTCTCATCGTCTTCGAAATAGTCGTCGTGGTCGTCGCCGACGTTGTATATATAATCGTCATCGCTCGTTTCCGATTCCTCGTTCCCGCGCTCTCGTCTCTCCTCTTTCGCTCGTCGTTTGCGATAAATCGCGGCTCTTAGATACGCGCTTATAGCGCTTAACTCGTAAGATCCCACTGGAATCGCGATAACTTCGTCGTTGTCGTCGAAGTAAAATTTATTATTCGTGGAATTTACATTCAGTATCGTGTTATAAGTCTCGAAATTGGTTAAACCTAACTCGTAATCATTGTCGTTTAAATCCAGAGGCGGGAAGTGACTCGCCGCGAGAATGCTGCTTCGTCCGGAAAGAGTAAGAGTTAGTGATATGATTGACGAGAGCGGTCGAACTGTGCTCGATCGACGAATGACGGTCGATATTATAGCGTGCAATTCCTCCAATCGACCCCCCGGAAAAATCGAAGACTCAATTGTACACAGACATTTTGATCGCGTGTTTGCTCGGAGCAACGATTGTATCGAATGTTCGCATTGCGCCCGAGATAACGCGCGAGTTCGCGCGGAGGACGAAGATTGCCAAAGATTGTCGTAGTAGATCGCGTCGCCCCCCCCTTTTCGCGTAGGCCACCCAATGAGTACCCGGGCCGGATGCGTCGTCTAAATGCATGTCACGATGCCGCATCGTCACGATGCCGCTCTCATCGCGGCGCGCCCGCGATGGAAGCGCGTCGCGCATAAACACGCCTCTAAAGTGAGGTACGCGCGAGAGTATCGCCGTGCGATTTAACTGTTCGTTCGTCGTTACTCCGATGGATGGGAGAATCTCTAGCGTCTGTTTACGCAAAATTTTTTTTTAGCTCTTCCTCTTCTTCTCGTCACGAACGCGCCACTTCCGCGCTTGTACGGTGCGAGGTATAAACCACGACCCTCCATTGCGCGATCGTGACGTTGCAGTTCCTCCAACTGTCGTCGCGCCGCTTTTCGATCGTTCACCACTTTCGCGATTCCCGCCGCTCCTTCAGCCAAAGAACCGAGAGCTCCCAATAACGGCAGCAGGGGCAAAAAGCCGCCGCGTTTCGCTATCGGAAGCGTTCTTTTCCTCATAGCGATCGTTCTCCTTTTGCTCTTCTTTCTCTTGGTTCTCATCGCGCCCATTCCCAGTTTCCTTTTCGATTTCATAGCTATCCATACAGCCGTCGCGGCGGCTCTCTCGCCGAGAGTCGAGTCTCTCGCCGCGACGCGCTCGTGCTCTCTCTCAGCGAGCGCGCGGTCGGCGACCTGTAGATCGGCGAGCTCGCCGCTCCGCGAGTACGCGATATCGTGCTCGCGGCAGGCCGCGTTCAGAGGATTGATGCCTCGATGGCCTCGCGCGAATCGTTTCGCGAGACGGGTACCCGGCCCACAAAATTGATATCCGGGTATGTGTAGTTCGAAGGGGAGCGCGTTTATCGCTCTGTTCAATAAGCCGGCGTCGCTGATATCACCGATTACACCGTACCGCCACTTCGCGAATTGCATTCGCCGTAATCTTTAACGAGCGGCGCCGGGCCGTCGATGTGCGTTCGTTGCCAGGGACGATTGTAATGCTCCAGGCATCGACGGTAGCGCCGCACCTCCGAATCCACTCTTATATGTTCGGGCAGTTTTTCCCACAATTGTTCCACATAGCGACCGAAGTGCTTTAGCAAGATTACTTTCGGGATGAACCGCTATTGATCGGTGATGAAATCGAGAATATCGTCACCATCTACTAGTAAGATAAACATCTCGATTCACCGCGCGCGATTCGCTACTGCGCGATCGACGGCGATCTATTCGTATATAAATAAAAAGATCTCGCCCTGCCTCGCGCGAGTGTACCGCGCACGCGCGTGGCGAGAGGAATGCGCTTCGTGCGGCAGCCGATCGCGATAAGGGTGACGAACTTCGAAGGTAGGGAGCGACTGTCGGAGGAAGCGCGCAGACACGGTCGTCTATTACCGAGCGCTATTCGCTGCCTCATTTGCGGTCCCTCTAATTGCGGTAAAACGGACGCGCTGATAAGTTTGTTGGAGAGCCCGCACGGCGTACGCTTCGAAAACGTTTACATTTACTCGAAGTCGTTGCAGTAGCCTAAATATCAGTATTTAGAGAATTTATTGGCACCGATGGAAGATATAGGTTATTTCACATTTTCCGATAACTCTGACGTTATTTCGCCTAGCAAAGCGTTCCCGAATTCTATATTCGAATTCAACGACGTAGCGTGCGACAAACAGGATACTATTAGAGAGTACTTCGGTATGGGTCGACACTCGAACGTCGATTGCTTCTATCTGTGCCAAACGTACGCTAAAATACCAAAGCATTTGATTCGAGATAACGCGAATCTGTTGATTCTTTTTAAACAAGATGGTACTAATTTGCGTCACGCATACAATGATCACGTGAACACGGATATGTCGTATGAGAATTTTCACGCGCTATGTCGCGCGTGTTGGCGATACAGGTTTCCTAGTGATCGACAAAGATAGTGCGCTTCGCGCCGGCAGATACAGACGAGGGTTTAACGACTTTGCCGTACCGTAGAGCGATCAGTCGTCGCGAATACGTCGAACGAGTCGATCGCTCTCCCTCCCGCGAGCGAGAAGAACCGATTCGTTAATCACGATGGCTGCGACGGATATCGGCGAACGAAAGAAGACGGCGAAAGAGATGGCTAAGACGCGCGCATTGATTCGTAAAAAACACAGAGCGTTAAAGACCGGTAAAATGAAGAACGAGATCGCGATGGAGAGCCGTTTCAAGCCGATCGTCGAACCTCTGCGGCGCATCGCCGAACGCGCCGAGCGAGACGAGATCAAGCGAGACGAGATTAAACGCGAAACGATAAAGCGAGACGCAATCGACGCCTCGCCCGTAACGACAAGCGTCGAGGAAAAATGGAAGGAGGAAGAGTTGACTCCCGCTTGGAAAACGAGAGAGATCCATTCGCGCGGGACGAAACTGAAGAGAAAGCGTTCGAACCCGAGAATCTCGAGTCGCCCTCGACGTTAGAAATACCTGTTAGGCGAACTTCTCAAGATCGCGAAATGTCGCACGGTCGGCTAGGACCGTTGGGACGAAAGTACACGGGGGCTCTTCTCGGCGGAGAAGCGCCGAATGAGATCGTTCACGTTTACGGAGTGTACATCAGCGCGAAAGGTGCGATGCTCGGCAATAGGCGATTCGATGTAGACGCGGATGACTCCATACTTATAGATGAAATTAAATACGTCGGTACCCCCGGTTTGTACGAATTGATCTTTATAAAAAATCCTGATAGTCTCACATGCACGGAAAAGGATAAATTAACATACAAGAGTATATTGTTAACAACGAACTCTCATAAACGCGATCATGACGCTAGAAAATCTGTTTTAGGAAATAAGGGATACAAATACAAGTTCGTTATCGCTCCGCTTATCCACGGCAACGGCGCGAAAAAGACGGGCGCGGGTCGCGTACCGTCGACCATGCGAGTCATGGACGATAGAATCGATTACGTTCATTGGGATGATCCGAACGAATTAGTGGATCGTCTGCGATTCTGGACGCTTCGCGTCGAGCCGGCAACAACGCTCATGAAAACGAGATTCTATCGATAATCGCGGAGCTTCGCGAAACGGGAGCGATCGTATAAATCGAACCGTCGCATCGACGATCGTCGCAGTCGTACGCGGGATTCGCGATGTCCGTGAGCAAATTCGGTACGCCTCTAAAAAACCGCGGCTACGACGCGAGAACCGGAAGACTACGTCCGGCTATCGAGTCTCTGCGAAATTATGTGCGCGATAACGCGCGGTGTCTAAGCTCTTCCGTCGAGGACGACGCGAGAGAGCGCAAGATAAAACGTCTGGCTAAGCCGGAGGAGGACGTCGACGCGACGAGCAAAAACTACGTTGAAGGAATCACGTCGCAATTGAGAAAAGACGCGGCCGAGGCAGGGAAAGGCGTCATTCTACTTTTCACGAGACTCACCCAGCTCGATAACACTCTGGGTAAACGAATAAACGCCGCGGAGAGTTTTGTTTCCAAGATCGAAGCTCGCGATGACGTTCTGAGTAAACGGATAGACGTTGTGGAAAATTCCGTTTCGAGAACAGAATCGAACGCTAACGCTCTAGGTAAACGGATCGGTGCTTTGGATAAACGGATCAACGCTTTAAGCGATCGGATCGATGCCACAAAAAATACGATATCGCTCAACGCGGTGGAGTCTTCGACGAAAAGCGCAAGCGACCGTAAAATACTGTTCAATCAGGGTAAAATAATACAGGAACTAACTCAAAAATCGCGTGTCGCGGCGAATTCCGCGGCGAAAAGACGAGAATTGGAAAATTCAACATCGCGATTGAAGAGAGACGCGGACGAGCTATCGGGGAGAGTGAGGGAACTAGCGAAGATTCGCGAGACCGGCGGCGACGCTCGGAGCGGCGAGCCGCTCGAGAGAGAGATCCCGCCCAACGTCATCCTTGAGAGAAAAAGAAGAGAATTATGAGCGCCGAAAAACGAAGACTAGTCGAGGAGTTGCACGCGCCCGCGAGGAGAAACTTTCCGCGTCGTCGCGTCGCGATACGCGGGTACGACGACCTGTGGCAGGCGGATGTGGTCGAGATGCGTCCTTACGCGAGACTCAACAAAGGCCACAATTACATACTTACCGTTATCGACGCATTAAGCTTGGGCCCAACCGCTTAAAAGCAAGAGCGCGAACGAGGTTACCCGAGCGTTATCTAAGATAGTGCGAGACACTCGACATATAATGTTTCCGAGAACATAATAAAGAGATCGTGAAAATGTCCGCTCTGTTCAATTTGCAACAAATCTTGACGCAAATTTGGTAAGCTACTCTAACCACGATAAAATCTTGGTTGGAGTAGCTTGCATAACTTGCGTCAAGATTTGCCGCACATTGGACAGAATGGAGGTTTTCCACGATTTTTTATATTGCGAAAATACTCGAAAAAACTCGCGCTACGTTGCTTGATATATAATGCTTCCGAGAACATAATAAAGAAATCGTGAAAATTGTCGCTTTGTCCAACTTGCGACAAATCTTGACTTACATTAGCTAAGCTACTCCAACCAAGATTTGCGAATAAATCTTTAGCGAGAACGGCAAGTTATAGTGTGTCAAAACAAACCCCCATTCTTCGTTTCAATGCGCTATAACTTGCCGTTCTCGCTAAAAGATTTATTCGCAAATCTTGGTTGGAGTAGCTAGTATAATCTGCGTCAAGATTTGCCGCGAATTGGACAAAGCGGCAATTTCCACGATTTTCTATAATGCGAAAATACTCGGAGTCCGTCCTTCTCGCGTTCCATACGGGTTCTCTCTCGCGCTTCATACAGATTCTTTCTCGCGCCGCTAGGCGGCCGCCACGTCCTGCGTTTTCTCTTTCGCGCTTTATACGGACTTTTTCTCACGTTCTATATGAATTCTTTTATCACACCGCTACGCGAACATCGTATCTCGCGTTAACCATTTTTCGCGTTGTTCGATATACAGGGTGTCCTAGACCATCCGTACACCTCTTTTCTTTCAAAAACCAAGCATTTTAGAGAAAAACGTTTTCAATGAAAATTGTATGGTTTTGAGGGGAACATAAGATGGTGTCATTGGTTTGACCTTGGATGACATCGTTAAGGTCAAGTCAAGGACAGCTTTAATTTCTTAAATGGAATCACCTATTTTTTATTGCATATTCTTATAGCTTATGTTGAGAGCTTTCCAAAATATCAATAAAGTATTTTTTCATTAAGTACTTTTTGAGTTATTTTATATTTTAATCTGACATATTTTGATATAAAAATTAAAATATCTCGTAAAATATTAAAAATACTGGATTGCGAATTGTTTTCAATGTTCGTTTAATTTTGAATAATAGGAGCGAGCGACGGCACGTATTCCGCGACTCCGACGGAAATCTTCAAAATGTCCTATCAATGACTGCGTATCGGAAATCTTGTAGAGCTTCTTGCAAGAGGCTCTCGCAAGAACGGATGTCTTGCACGCGGACGCCGGATGTTGCTTGGCGCGAGGCAGAGGACATTCGCGGAACGGTTAACGTGCGTCGACTCTCGGACTCTACACTCTTAACAATCACAAACTCAATAAGTATAGAGCAGGTAGTAATACAGACAATGAGGCGTCTTTCGCACTGAGTTCGATGCTCGATTGTATGCTAGAATGTCGGTTGAGAATTTACAACGAGAATGACAAAAGCGCATACGACACGAGCGAAAGTAACAATAGCAGCGTGAATGGTCTATGAGTACCGCGACACGACACGAGCGAGAATACGACACGAAAGAATATCATACGAGAAATGATGATACTAGAAACTATGATGGATTGCTATTGATCAGCTCGAATCGTTGTCAGCTGCAGACTGAATAACGACGGAACAGAGTCGCGGTCGACCGATTTCCATAATAGGATATTTTCACTATATTAAACGCAAATAATATTTATTACATTCTCGATATACGACGTTTTCCTCGCTCCTTACAGCGGTATTCTATAATGCCCCCACGGTAAAGTATCCGTAGTTCCGGATATCACGTATCGTTTATCATCGTGTGGACTGATCGCGACCTTTGATTCCGACACCGTATATACCTCGTGTAACTTGGATCTTATGCAAGACTGTTCGCAGCTCATCTCGATTCTTCGTCGAAGACAGCGCGCGTAATCTTCGAACGTTATCGTTCTCGCGTCGACACCGCTCTTAACATCCTTAATTCTTTTCGTATTATCTCTACCGTCGACTCGTAGCGCGTACATCTCTGAGCCCGACGAATTCCGTCATAATCACACCGGCGTTCTCGTCCTTCATCGCACCAGGCATTTTCTTATTAGCGAGAGGCATACCGTACGCGTTGTCCATCGCGTAATCGCTCGTATCGAATCTGTCGATGTCGCGCTTCATATCCTCGTACACATCCTCGCACTCAATGCGATAAATGAGGCTATCTGTATCGGTATACATTATTTTACATTTATCTCGATACAACGGTAGCATATACTCATAGTGAAATTCGTACAAACGAATCTTAGACACATCGAGAATACACATACCCACGTAAACCGGTTTGTTGAACTTAATCTCGAGTTTGCGCAATTCCACGGCTACGAGATTCTCCGCGAAGACGCTTCTGCTGCGAAAGTTCGGCTTCGCGATCATCGCCTCCGCGCCGTATCGCCCGTCCCATCGAGTCACGAGTCGGACATCCGAGTGATTGCGCACATTCTCCATAGTCTTACCGAACACGGCGTTATTCATCAGTTTGTAAAGATTTTTCTCGAACTCGTTTTTCGCGTTAATTCGTAGTCGCGTGTTCAGTTCGATGTATCCGCGCAGCCATGGGAATTGCGTGAATTGTTATATTCTGTGTATCCTCGTAACGCGTAATTCGTGTCGAACGCATTGCTGCAAATTGCGATAATACGTCACGTAACGACTCTTATCGTACAGCGTGGCGAGAAGTTTCTCGTCTGTATGCTTTAACATAGCGTCCCACGTTTATACAGATAACGTGTAACAGCGGAATTTAAATTATAACTTCTCATACACGCGTCGCGAAAATTTTCGAAGACATCGGGCAATAAAAGAACGTCGGTTTTTAAATACAAATTGCTATAGTCGCCCAACGTCTCGACGCGAAACCGCTCCCAGACTCTTATCGCGCGCGCGTAATCGCTCTCGGATATCGCGTCACCGGTCAGCGAACTGTGGAAAGCCTCGCGCAGCGGTAGACGAGTCTCCAGTAATTTATCGACGTCGTCGACGTACTCATACGGAAACACGCCTTTTCGCGCGAGATCGGAAAATCATGAACGCGCGATCCTCAGCTCGCTTTTGTCGAGATACAACGCCAATTTTTTGAGACTCGCGCTTAGAAACTTGAAAGAATCCACGAAGTGCAATTTCAGGCGTCTCCCGAACCATTCCTCGTTCGACGCATCTTCGACGTTCTTCGTGAAAGAGATGTACGTTTCCTTTGTTAGCGGCAACAGTTCGACACTGCCGGGAAAGGCGTTAGCCACATCTTTAATGATGAAATGCGCGTCGTAGCCCGATAAATTGTGAAAGAATACGGGAATTACGTAAGTCTCCTTATAATTTAAATTACAATTCGAATGCGCCGGACTTCTATACCGTCCGGTTAGATGACAGTGATCACGTACGCGAGCGTCTTCCGATTCGAACGGTTTCTCGCATACGCGACAGTGCGTCGCGCTTATGAATCTCTCCCATTCGTCCGGTGTAAGATCCGTCATAGGCGCATCGGTGCCGAGAATAGTCCTCACGCGAAGCGCTAGATCGTATAGTTCTTTAACGAACCACGATACGCAATCCTCGTCGCGATAGGCTTTGTAAGTCGAGCCAGCATCGTCGAACGCGCATTGCGCGTAATATCCAGCGCTATAGACTTTGTGATGCTGAACGATAGACGTGTTCGACGTTCTCTTTTCCTCTTTCTTCTCCAGTACGCATTCGAGATCGGCGTACACCACGAACGGAAGTCTCTCCTTTCAGTAATTGCGAAACTCTAACCATTTGTCGTCTTTAGTAGGAAGGACTATGGCGCACTCGTTCATCCTTCCACAGTCCGCACTGTGAGCCGATAATTTATCGCTCGTTCGAAAATAATGCATGCATCTCCGACATAAAACACATTTTTAAATCGCGTATATTATCCACATTACGCGACAAATTTTTTTGATCCCTGATTTGTACTCACCGATCGCATATATGCGCTTTATGTTGCCTACTGCTCAGTTGCGAGCCGATGAGTCGGGACAAATTTTTGATCCATGCGAAATGCGCCGTATTATCTCGTTGCGTCGTATCGTTCAAATACAGCAGATTAACGTGTGTGTTCTTCTTATTACCGGTGAGACGCAAAGGAACGATACGGCAGCTACCTTTCTCGTTCTTCTTATCCCGAACGGTATACACGTTAATGGATATGTCATTAATATGCTCGAATCTAGTGATTCCATTTAAACTCATGGGAAACTCGAAACCCTTCAGATTCAACACCGTCGAGTAGTGAGGATACCGCGAGCTTCTTTCCGTGTGTTTCTCGACAGGATATAAAGCGGCGACTACCGCCCACGCGAAACACGCGTTATCCGTAAATCGTACGTTAACCACCGCTTTTTTCAACGCGATCTCTCGCGGTATCTCAACGCGGCATCCAGCGTGCATAGGATTGTATCTGTTCACGTTCACCGTTAAATTTAGTATTCGCGATAACGCCCATCCGCTATCACGCTCTTGAAACTCCTTCAGCAAAGCTAGAGTAGCGTCGACCACACGCTTCCCGTACCACTCTCGCAAGTCGGAAAGAGGTAGAAGCGGATAATTCTTCGTGGCGATGGTCTTAACATCAATCTTGTCGCCCGAGACGAACTCGCCAATGAACACGATATTGACCTTAACACTGTTATATCCATCTATAACATCGCGTACTCGATCGAGCACGATTTCTCTAGCGTTCTCGAGAAATCGCATAAATTCGATATAATCGATATTGATAACCGCGCCGGTTAAAATGCGTCTAGAGAAAGCTGTCTCCATCTCGAACCACGAGTATCCCTCGTGCCTCTTTACGCCGCCTTCTTCGCGTTCGAAACGCCGACACAGATCGTCTCTCGCGCCCGTCAATCGAACGGTTCGAGCGATCAGAGAATTGATCGCTCCGGTGGATCTCCCCCGGCGCTCGCCTCGACACCCCTCCCGCAGAAACTCGATACGCTCGTCGCACCGTCTTGCCCATGCGCGATACGCGTCCACCGTCGCGACGTCCCGCGCGCTATCGAGAAGATCGCGCTCCTCCATCGTTTCTCGATTCATCACTCGTCGTTCAACGAACGCCAAGATCCTTTATTGATAAACGACGTCTCTTCCTCGTCGTAACCCTCGATGTAGAACAAAGCTCTCGTCGCGCAGCCGCCGCACCAATTATTCGACACGTCGAAGACCTCGTCGATAATATCACAAGCGGGCACTCTCTCGCTGTACACCGATTTTTTTATATGCGTTGATATGCTTCTCACGAAACTCGATCTATGCGCGCAATCCACGCAATATCTCTCGTCCTCCTCGAAATAATTTCCGTTCTCGAATCGGCAACCGAACGTGTAGAAGCAATGCACGACGTGATTCACCTCCCACGAAAATTCGGAACTCCGTATCGCCGTTTCCAATTGCGATAAAGCAGATAGCCATCGGCTCCGACATTCGAGAAAGGCTAGTCGAATTGCGCCTCGCTCGCCTCTCGCACGAACTCTTCCGCGAAGCCGATCTTTTCTCTACAGTACAGACAGTCCTCTATATAACATTCGCGTAGTTCCTTCTTTAAACAATTCGGTATTTCCAAATTCTGTATATCCTCGATACTTCTAATTCGAATATTCACCACTCTTCCGGCTAATCTCAATAAATCGCTCGGTACGCGCTTCATCGCGCCGCGAATGTTCTCAAACGTACTAATACCTCGAGATCGTCGCGGCATCCTTTTATAACGGGGAAAAATATCGAGGACGCGCCCCGATTAACCGAACCGGATACTCGCTCTCGGACGCGTCTCGTCACCGGACGCGCGTCGTTGCCGGGAAAAGAAAAATAACTCGCCCCAAACACAATAAGCGCGCTCGTATCGCCGCTAACCGTTCCTCTCTCCGTTCGACCGCCCTCCGACAATCCTCCGTCTCGATGCCGGATACCCGGCGTCCGCTCACGGATAGCGCGCTAGAAGCGACGCGCGTCCCTAAGGAATCGCGATAGCAAATCGCGCGCTAGAAGCGGCGCGAGGGATCGCCGTCGCCCCCCTCCTCTAAGGAACGAGTCGCGCCAAGATCGAGTCGTGCCGGGAGAAACCGCGAGCTCGATTATTGTTTTTGTTCGGGAGTCGACTTCGACGAGATCGCCCGAATCTTTAGAAACGCTCAGAGATGAGCGAGAAGCAGTGTGTGCGAGCTCGATCGAGCCGAGCCTCATTTTCCGGGCGATCTCGTCGATTCCGTTGGACGTCTAGTAAGGCCGGTTATAGCCCATTTCCATGAGCGCGAGAGATACAGACAGAGAAAGAAAAAGACAGACATATGATTAGAAAGAGATAGAGTGATGACCGCGAGGTACGTGGGGGTGGGGGGAGCAGGGGGGGTACTTCGCGGTTCGGAAATCTTTATTAAAAGCTTCTTGCTAGAAACTCTCGCGATAACGGAAATCTTGACCGCGAACGCTGGACGGAATTTAGCGCGAGGCAGAGGACACTCGCGATGCGGATAACGAGCGTCGACTCTCGAACTCCAAACAATTAACTTTCACTATATCTGAGCACTAAATAATTTAAAAAAACGAATTGAGATGTGACCAAATTGCGGAAAAGAGTCGCGGTCGACCGATTTCCATAATAGGATATTTTCGGCACCGAACGTTCGAGAATCTACATGTTTGTCACACTTTTTCTATGTCTTGATCACGCGATCACGCGCCGATCGGCTGATCGCGACGATGTTTATTCTCGCTCGTGTTTTGATTGCGGCTTTTCCCGTTCAGATTTGTCGGTTGAATTAACAGTTTAAATTTATCAATTAAATGAAACGTTTTAATCTCGAAGTTTTCATTATTTGGATTTAATTTTGCAATATTCTTAATGCTGTTATTGTATACCTGATTTTGTTCATTAGAATGCATATAAGGATTAACAGCAGTTATAGTAATATGATAACTAAAAATATTATTCAAAGATTTTGATAAAATACTTTTTAAAATATTAAACATTGATAACGTTGTCGAAAATCGAATCAAACATGCTGTACCGTTTTGTGTTGGTCTTCCTTTTGATCCTCTTGAATGCGAATCAAATATCCAAAAGTTGTTATTTAATTTAAATATAGCAACAGAAATTCCGTTTACAGTTAATATACCATAATTATGATCCTGAAAGAAAATATTTAAAGTATTTTTCAAATTAGGAAATCCTTCTGCACTATTATCGTTATATAAATGCCCTGATATACTACTATCTTGAGTAATTAAAAGGTTAATAACATTTCCAAATATTTCAATATCTGTATGTAGTTCATCAACTGATAAAAAATCTCTGTTGATTTCAGCAAGATGAGGATTCTTACGTTTTGATATACTTGTTACATATAACGCATCTCCTATTAATAAAATAGTATCGATAAGATTCTTTATCCAAGTTTGAAGATTATGTAATAAAGACATAGCTATAGCAACCGCTGCAATTGCAGTGCACTGTTTCCCTCTAGTGGCATCAGAAAACATATCATGACCTTGATGTATGGAACCTCTGATTATTGCTCTATTCCCAGCTATTTCGATCAAATCAGTTTTATTTATTACTGTCACGTCTCGGTATTCGAAGTTCATAAAAAAAAATTAATTTTTGAATTACTGTCGCTAAGTAATTTATTAGAAACGTAACTATATTAATTTAAAATAGCTATAAATTGGTTTATTCCAAGGTTCTCTGTTATTTCTTCAATAGCTATTATATTTTATTTGAAAGGTTCTAAAGGAATTACTGCGTCTGCTGACTACAGTGGACGACGGCTGATGGAGGATGTAGGAATAGCCGGTCGTTAAATAATTGCGAATCGTTGCAATATAAAAAATCACTTTATTTTATATTCAACGTTAAATATGTATTATTACAGCCGCTAGACCAGCGGCTGGTAAACTCCGTTGCAGAGTATGTATAAAAGTCTTAAAGACTCGTACAGAAGTTTGTCGACGCGTACGCCGGATTATTAAACGCTAACGCTACGGCAAAATTGAGACAAAGAATAAGAGGCGTAAAAGCTTCTTAGTGTTAACTGGATGAGCGTCGGAATAATAATTCCGAGCCAAAGTAGTAAAACGTGTTAATAGTTTAAGCGCCGGATTAATAATGCTGGAAGCTGGGCTCGCTCTGAGCTCCTCCGGTCTTCTGGTGTTGGTGGGGAGATGCTGCAGTGGGAGCGCCTTGATGTACGTGGTGGGATAGGGCTCCGTATGCCGTTGCGTAGAGTCTTCCCGTGCTGGTGGGAGATCCGTGTGCGTGAGTATAGCGAGTGGGAAGCGCTGTTGGTAGGGAACGCTACGTCACTCGGGGCTTTCCTGGTGTGCGCCGGGGCTTCCCTGGTATGCGAGAAGGACAGCTAGTGTTTTTACCGTCTGCATACCAAGCCGTTTGCATCAGCCTCTGCCTGTTGTTCTCCGGGCTTCCCTCTTATCTTATCGGCCGGACGGATAAGAGTATTGATCGCCGGCCGACTTGCGTCACTGTGCACGTTCTAAGACTCTTATAAAATACTGCTATGAATAAAATATTCTTTCTTATATGCTTAGTTCCTTATTGCTACTTATAGTGTTAATATAAAAAATGCTACGTTATATAGAATACGTGTCCCCGTAGCATAAAATATTGGTACGGGTATAAATGCGTATATAAAGATATAATATTCCTGAAGTTAATAATGAATAATATGCAGAAGATACAAAATTCTTAATATTAATGTGTGTAGTCCATATATAGGTTGGACATAAGTACTAATGCTAATTTTTAACATTACTCTCTTTATTAGATGAGCAACTTCCTTCTTATATACTTGTACTTATATGCATGCTTAAATGATTGACACATATAGTTCTTATATAGGGTGTCTATTAAGTATTCATATATGTTTTCCAAGTTTCTTTTATGAAATTTACGATTGAATTTGCTCTGTTAGTATCCCCTTGAGTAAGTCTAATGAAAATTTGTTGTTTTATTAAAAATAAAAATGTGCGGCTGAGACGTCACATTACCTGCTCTGTGGATAGGACAAAATTATTAACATCAATATTTGTATTATTGTCCTGTGTTACGATAACTTGACATATTTGTGAAATATCAAGATTTGCAGCATCAAAATTAATATTAATGTTTCGATATAAAGGATTATTTTGAATTAACCACAATAAAGCAGCTGATAAACTTTGTATGTTTATTTGAAATTGTCGGCATCGTTGAACATTCTCATGTTGTTCACATACAATAATCATACCTATTCTGGTAATTGGTAATGGTAATTGCTCTGATATTTCTTCTACATCTTGTGCAAATAAAACAGCTTGTCCTCGAAAACCTGCTTGACCGAATTGTCCATCTAATTTAATAATTTTTACAAATGGAACAATTTTTGATAAAAGTCTTTGTTCCATGTCACTTAAATTTCGTATATGATAACATCTCGAATTTCATGTAAAAACATAGCATTCCAATATGTTTGTGTTGGAACTTTGCCTTTTTTTATCAAATTGGTACAACGGAAACGTGTAATTATTTCATTACATTCACATAATTCGATAGGAAAAATATCTATCGTTGTAGGAGATATTTTCGTAATACATATTTGTTTTTTATAATATAATTCTTGACAAACACCACAAGCAATATTCGCAAAGGATGATACAGTTAAATAAAATTGCTGTGACAACTTATTTCTATGTGTATCAATATCAGATTATGGAATTTCGGGGATCGATAATACATTACTAGCATGTAATGTTTGATTATCGGATAAAAGCGCATTAGTTACATCTTGTGATACGTGTTCATTATTTGCTGCAGCATATTTAATCGTTTTTTTTTGTTTTTTATGCGACAATTGCTTTCTTGCTACTTTTAATAAACATGCTGTTGTACTTTGTTGCTTTCTATAGCGTGAGAGGTTTTTCGCATTATTACTTTTTCTTCCGATATTTTTATTATTCCTCTTCTTTCTTCGTGTTATCTGAAGAAAACTTAATATATATAATATCTCTCTTATAAATGTACTGTTATATAATTTTAATCTTATATAATTAATAATTTTAATCTTAAATTATTATTAATAATAATTATTAATAATGCATTAATAATTAAATAATAATAAAAACTTACTTGTGTAATAACAATATTCATTTCTTGAGATATATCCATTTTCAATAATAATATAAATAGTGAAACACTAATAAAATAAAAAGTGAAACACTAATAAATAACACCATAGAGAAGCCTTCTCTCTCACAATACTAATTATTGACACTTTGACATATGACAGGTTAAGGTTATGTGTAATGTTTATTCCATAGGCATAGTATATCTAGACCGAGCGTTTGCCTTTATTTAAGGAGTGGGGGTAAAGATACACGTAGAAAAGGACATACTCTGTTCCGTGCCCCTTGCGTTCTCTCTCGCTCGCACATAGCATAGCGCTCTCTTTCGTCATGCTACGTGCGAGCGAGAGAGAACGCAAGGGGCACGAAACAGAGTATGTCCTTTTCTACGTGTATCTTTA
>NW_021849418.1:15872-16699 GCF_003651465.1 Formica exsecta
TAGACGAGACCATATTGTTTTTTCACTTTTTATTAATAGCCTAAATAACAATAATTATATGCTTTAAACCTTCCTTGATTAATAAAAAACTTATGTGCAAAAGATGATATCAAACTATACTGTAATTGTCCTCAACCAAAACGTCAACCGATCTGATATCGGTGAAACGCATACTCCCTCCGTTTTTTGCCAACCTGCGGTTGGCAACAGTCGGGAGTAAAAATCAGAATTAGTATTTATGTCCACCTTGTATATGGACTACACACACAAACCACATGTACACGAGTATACACATATGAACATAAGGTAAAAATTGTACATCATAACAAGGAAACCGCATATAAAAGCTCCACATCAATATTTCTTGAACACCCGGTATATCAAAATTATGTAAAATAATAGCTATGGGTCTGTAGAATGAGAATACGTTCGAAAAAACTCGAAAAGTTAAAAATTTGGACTTTTATACATGCGGCCCTGCGAAAGTCCTCGAACTATACGATTGATATATATATATATATATATATATATATATATATATATATATATATATATATAGATTGGCTAGTTTGACGATATCAAAATTCTATTGCACAATTGCACATACTAAAATAAGATATTATAAATGTAAGCGCATACATATATTCGCAGGACCTTCTCGCTGCATTACCACTAAAAACATACATTCTACAATTTATTTATAATCCACAGGAATGCTATTAGACAACTGAAAACTTTATTATAAAATGTGACGATGTCCTCAGTAAGTTACTAAAGTTCCATATGCAGATGCTCAGAACGAATCTTATTGGTGAATTATTTTGCTT
>NW_021849419.1:0-116 GCF_003651465.1 Formica exsecta
CGTAACTAAGTCGTTCCGAACGAAGGAAATTTGCTTATATAGCGACCTTATCTCTGTGATCCGAGAAGCGTTGTTTCTCCATTTCCTTGATGTGTTATGAAAATTATCGTCAAATC
>NW_021849419.1:431-518 GCF_003651465.1 Formica exsecta
ACGATGGAAACTTGCGTACATAGCGATCTTAGCTCTGTGTTACGAGAAACGTTGTTCTTCAATTTCCTTAATGTGTTATGAAAATTT
>NW_021849420.1:0-242 GCF_003651465.1 Formica exsecta
ATTTTCTATGTTTGGTTTGAATTCAGTTACACATAGTAATAGTTTTTAGCTTTATTTTTCCATATTATTATTATTTTTTTGTGGAATATTACGTTTAGTTATGCAATATGAAATCAAATTACTCTTATAATAATTTTATTCCTGTATTAATAAACTCTGAAAAGTATTTAATTAAATATGTAAAAAAATATTTAATTTAAAATATATATTAATTTGGAAAAAAATAATTAATTTAATATTTT
>NW_021849420.1:17530-17782 GCF_003651465.1 Formica exsecta
TATATATATATATATATAATCTGATATAATCTGAATAAAATTAATGTAAATATGAAAAATAATGTAAATATGATGAAATATGCTCCCATCAGTCTTTATAACAATACATTTATTATAGAAATCTTTTCGTAATATATTTATACTAAAATTAACAACATATATTGTTACTTAATATAATAACTTTCTGTGACCGAGACATTTAATATAATTTTCTATGTTTGGTTTGAATTCAGTTACACATAGTAATAGTTT
>NW_021849421.1:0-201 GCF_003651465.1 Formica exsecta
GTGGGTGCGTGGGTGGATGGGTGGGGGTGTAAAACTAAAAAAAAAACCACATAGTAGCTATCCCCAAAAAATTAGCAAAATTTTGGTACCAATTTCGAGAAAATCGGTCCATAAATGTAAAAGTAGTTCGCGGTCCGACAGACAGACGTCAGCTACTTATACAGGGTGAGGCATTTATAGTGACGCGGGCGTATTTCTCGG
>NW_021849422.1:0-282 GCF_003651465.1 Formica exsecta
ATAGCTCGTCCGCGTCTCTCTTCAATCGCGATGTTGAATTTTCTATTTTTCGTATTTTCGCCGCAGAATCAGCCGCAGAATTCGCGGCGACGCGCGATATTTAGGTAAGTTTCTGTATTATTTTCCCCTGATTGAACAGTATTTTACGATCGCTCGCGCTTTTCGTCGAAGACTCCGCAGCGTTGAGCGATATTGCATTTTTTGCGACATCGATTTGATCGCTTAAACTATTAATTTGTTTATCTAAGGCATCGATTCGTTTACCTAGAGCGTTAGCGTTAG
>NW_021849423.1:0-441 GCF_003651465.1 Formica exsecta
TGCTTGCGACTGGCGACATGCGATCAATGTAGAACGGGCTTAATAGGCCCCCTTGAGATGAAGTGAAAATTACAAAAGTGAACAGATTTACTAGATTTCGACGAATGAAATCGTAGATATTCTAGTGAATTTCCCCAATTTTGTAATTTTCACATCGTTTTTGCTGTGTTTCGACTCCCCGCCTGAGTGCACCAGATATTATAGTATACGTGACATATACTATATATCGGGTGCACCCGGGTGAGGAATCGGAACGCGGCCATTGATTGGCTAGCCCGTCGTTTCTTGTCCACGCATAGGCCCGGTCTACATAGAGCCCGTTCTACATTGATCGCATGTCGCCAGTCGCAAGCAAATCGACCAATCACAGTCGAATATTCGACGGAATAATCGACTGTGATTGGTCGATTTGCTTGCGACTGGCGACATGCGATCAATGTA
>NW_021849423.1:19676-20002 GCF_003651465.1 Formica exsecta
TACATTGATCGCATGTCGCCAGTCGCAAGCAAATCGACCAATCACAGTCGATTATTCCGTCGAATATTCGACTGTGATTGGTCGATTTGCTTGCGACTGGCGACATGCGATCAATGTAGAACGGGCTTAATAGGCCCCCTTGAGATGAAGTGAAAATTACAAAAGTGAACAGATTTACTAGATTTCGACGAATGAAATCGTAGATATTCTAGTGAATTTCCCCAATTTTGTAATTTTCACATCGTTTTTGCTGTGTTTCGACTCCCCGCCTGAGTGCACCAGATATTATAGTATACGTGACATATACTATATATCGGGTGCACCCG
>NW_021849424.1:0-911 GCF_003651465.1 Formica exsecta
TTAAAGTATACGCACATTTTACGTTACATTCATATATAATATTTTTTAATATAATATTCAAAAAAGTATAAAAGTTTTATGAAATAGTATGTTAATTTGCGCATGTATTTTATTATATATATAGAATGGTATATCTAAAAACTATCCAGGACGCATATGGAATGGCGGGATATTCAATATCTGCAAATGATTTCTTAAAAGAAACCAAAAACTAATGTTAATATCCTCAGTGCCTAGAAAGTGCCTTTCTTAAAAAAAAAAAAATTATATTAATTAAAAATTAATTAATAAAATACATTCGTTTGTAACCATAATGTTTGTGGAGAAAAAAATTAAGAGAAATGGACAAACTGATTACAATTTGAAATTACTTGAAAAATAGAAATTTATACACAATAACTATATCCATGTTCAATCTACTATTAGGTTGTTTTAGCATAAAAACAATAATAATACTAATATTAATAATAATAGAAGAATACTTTTAACAAAGAGGAAAAAAAATATATCTTTTCTTCAAATAAACTATTTAAATTAATTTCCTGATTCGATTTTGAAAAAGCGTGTGGCAGTCGTCGTTAAGTTATTACCAAAACCATTGCTTTCAGAAATCGCCAGGAAAACCTGGGTTTAATTCCAATCCTGCAACAAATCCCCAATTTTCAACAGGGCACCGAACTAGACGTCGCGGATGGATCTTACAAGAACCGACAAGAAATAATTCTCCACAATGAAGATTGTTTCGACTCCTCGCCGGTACGAACCACGCAATATTACTAACGTTTATCTGACGAGAGGGATAGCGATAAGGCCCCTTAGCTAAGACAGCAATCGCGTCCAAGAACGTGGAAAGAACGCGGTGTTTTCGCGATGGAGCTAATTAATTAATTTAACAAATATTCAATTCCAAC
>NW_021849424.1:954-5974 GCF_003651465.1 Formica exsecta
AAAAGCGTGTGGCAGTCGTCGTTGAGTTACTACCGAAACCATTGCTTTCAGAAATCGCCAGGAAAATCTGGGTTTAATTCCAATCCTGCAACAAACATCCCCAATTTTCAACAGAACACCGAACTAGACGTCGCGGATAGATCTTACAAGAACCGACAAGAAATAATTCTCCACGTTGAAGATTGTTTCGACTCCTCGCCGGTACGAACCACGCAATATTACTAACGTTTATCTGACGAGAGGGACAGCGATAAGGCCTCGTAGCTAAGACAGCGATCGCGTCCAAGAACGTGGAAAAAACGCGGTATTTTCGCGTAGTTTATTAATTTATTTGACGAATATTTAATTGCGTTACGAAATTTGTAAATATCCATCAAATCAAAATTAAATCATGAAATCCGGGATAATTTACTCGCGATTCTGCAATGTCAAAAATAATCATCAAATTTCGTGAACGAAAAGCTAATATTTAATCGTTGGCTTAACATTGAGTCTTCACATTCTTATTCAATAACTTTTTTATTAAACATTAGAAGACTTAGCGATATTTATGATATTTATAAAATTTGAAATAAAATTTCCCGAATTTATCAATGATTCCTTGATATGAAAGCATAAACTCTTAAGTTTATAAATATTTTTAGAATAAATAATATAGAAAAACTAATATTTAACAAATATATTAGTTTAGAAATTCTATTATATTGCCATTATACATGTTGTTTCGGTAAATTTTCGTGTAATTTACAAAAAAAGGAAATTTTATATATAAACTAATATTACTAATACAATTATAATATATAATTATATATAAATTAAATTCTTGAAAGTTTTTCTATATTTCTTTATTTATGTTTTAATTTGCTTTTGTGATATTTAATGCAAATTTCTATTAAAAAAATGTCAAAAGTTATGATCTAATTTATTCTAGTCCATCCATTTTAAGATAACGGATCTATCTATAATCTACAAGCTATGATCTACATCTACAATCTCTAGAAATCCATTATCTTAAAATTAAATGAAAGTTTGTCACTCACCGGCACTGATGCGCAACAGCGGAGTTGTTGGTCTTGAGGCTACGTTGTCTGCAACATACAAATATAAAATCCAAATTATAGCAACACTTAAAATAATTAATATTTCAAGAAATTATTATTGTACGCACAGAATTTTATATCCGATGCGTGAAATAATAAGCAGGTATATAAATATGGAATAATTTTATAAGGTCTAAAAAAGAAAAATATTTTTTTTAAATAGAAACTTTTACATAAGAGATTTATATAAGAGTTTTTCTCTTTGTGCGAATTTCTCTTGTTTAAAGTATTCAAATAAATGAACCGAATTAACGCATATACGGGATTTATAATAATACTCACCCTTAGATTGCTCCGCTGGTGCAAGATACCTCTTCTAGGCCTCCTCCTCCTCTCAGAATATCAGGGTCGCTCCGTTACTCTGTAACATGCAAATAGATAAATAGAAGATCCAAATTGTAGCAGCGCTCAAAATAATTAATATTTAAAAAAATTTATTATATGCATTGAATTTTATATTCGATGCATATAATAATATGCAAATTAATAAAATAGTTTTATAAATTTTGAAACACGTTTTTAATCCAAATTATATCTAGATCGTCGAAAAGTCAAATGATATAGCACCGTGAACAAAATATATTTGATTCTATTTGTTATTAAAGAAATAATTATTGTCCGTAAAGATCGCAACAAAACAATAATTTATATTTCTGTCACATTTCTTATTTGATTAAAGGAATAACTTACGCAAAATACGTGCTTCGGAATTTATTCGCGATATAATTACGTATGATTTAAGATATGTAAATGATAATCAATTATTAATTATATTAATTATAACAAATTATTTCCCGATACTTGTCGCGATCGCGTTTACAAAAGTAATTTGACGGAGCGTTTCGCACCACGATTTTCCTATTCGAGTGTTGCCATGTGAATGATAATAGAGAAAGGCACGTAAACAATAGCGTCTTAATGTTTATATCGCCAAGGCCGAATATCTTGATACTGATAATACAATGTTGAAATATTTCACATATTATGACGTATATACAGGGTGGGGCATTTATAT
This sequence comes from Formica exsecta, assembly GCF_003651465.1. NCBI lineage: Eukaryota > Metazoa > Arthropoda > Insecta > Hymenoptera > Formicidae > Formica > Formica exsecta. The sequence goes on from NW_021849424.1 coordinate 3,070, forward strand.
TGAGACACCTAAATATCTAAAAAATAAAGCAAGACCTTATGACCCCCTTAGAACCGAACAACTTTTGTCTGAAACCTTTCTTTCTACCTTGCTTTATTTTTTAGATATTTAGGTGTCTCAATATAAATGCCCCATCCTGTATATACCCTGTATATACGCGAATATTAAATTATATAAGTATTTTAAATTACAGATTAATTATTTATTAATCGATAGATGATAACGATGTCTTTCGTTAAGTCAATTACTCAAATCTGCGATTATTTGATTGTTTCTCAATTCGAATAATATTTAAATCGTCAAAAAATCGAACGATGAAGCACCGCGTGAAAAATATATTTACCTTTAAATATTAATTTAAAGTTATATTAATATTAATTTAAAGTTATATTAATATTAATTTAAAGTTATATTAATATTAATTTAAAGTTATATTAATATTAATTTAAAGAAATAATTATTGCTAATAAAGAAAGATAACAACAAAACAATTTATTATACATAGTTTGGACTCCTATCACTACGTTTCTTACTTGATTAAATGAATAAATTATGCGAAATACGCTCTTCGAAGGTTATTGCTGGGTTATATGTAGTTACATATTATTTATGAACGTTAATATCAAATTATTTTCCGATACCTCTTGCGATCGTGTTTGGAATAAGAATTCGATGGAGCGTCTTACATTAAAATGGAAAAGAGGCAATAATACTTGCGAGTATCAATTTAATATGCCTTTTTTAAGAATGGAAAATAGGAACAAACAAATAAAGACAGAATTGTCGACGATAAAATTGTAAAAGCGTTTGCTCGATAAAACACACAGAATAATATAATATAATTCGATGCTTTATTTATATTACACAGATTTGTATAATTTTATATTTTTTTCTGCGGTTTAAAAAAAACAAAGTCCTATAATTTTTTGTGCGCTGAATCCAAATCCGCAAAGCAAAATAGCCTATCATGTCAGGTTTTCGAGAAAAACGGGGTTAAAACTTTCAAAAAACGCGTTTTTTCACAATTTTTGAAAATTTGTAGCAGGCGAACCCAATGTGCAAGAGATTTTAGACAGAGCTTAAATGAAAGCTTGAACATTGTACTTTAACATAAAAATATCGAATCTTTTACCACAGGAATGTGTTCTGTAATTGTAATAAATATTTTCTACGAACTTAATTGTCAGTCCTCGTAAGTACATAATTTTACAAACTTTTAATCTCATGATTTGGATTCAGCGGACAAACAACTATATATAGGAAACTATTTATTATTTTTCAGATCACAAAATTATGCACCTGTTTTAATTATTGCTTCATATCAATTGCTGATTAAGCTGTCGGGGTTAAAGATCAATGTGTACGATTCCTCGGCTCCTATTAGCGATCGAAGCGCATGTGAATATTACAAATATTTTGTTTTCTGATAGCGCGATTAAAAAAGTTTTTATCAGTCTTTCGAAGGACTCCACAAAATTAGCATCGCTATCGCAAGTTATCACTTCTGCGCAGTGAAATTGTTCGTTGCTAGAATTTAAGCGATTTAATATTTTGTGCTGTGCTGTTGTAAGGTGAAAGAAAAACAATCGATAGTTGATCGATAGTTGATCAAACAGTTGATAGTTGAAAAGAACGCAAGTTTTCCTGCATCATCTCGTTAAAGTTTTTTGTTCCGCGTGCATACGTAAATGTTTCTTATTTGATAAATGATTATTATAAAGGGGCGACACGTATATCTGATATGCAACGCGAGTTGAAAATATCCGTTGTACATTATAACAAACATAAAATAATACGGGAAAATAGACATCAAATAAATAATTTATCACAATTTCTTATTTTAAACTTTATTATATAATATATTTTACAATAGCTGGGAGAGAAAATGGATTTTCAAAATATATTTAATGTAGAGTTTAATCTGTGTGTGATATATTTAATAATATATTTGTAGTCGAATTTTTTTTATAGAAAAGATATGTTTGATAGAAAAGTTTCATCATAGCTTTTGTAACCAAATTTATCACATTTGTGGTAACATATTGTTATTTTTCAAATTAAATAAGTATTAGAAACGGTAAAAATGATGATAACAGTATCATGTATATGTTATCAGGAGAAAAGCTTATTTATAATTTACAATTAAAATTATAATTATTAGCTTATATATATTTATAATTTAAAGCTACAAGTCAGTAAGAATCTATTTCATTGTATTGTTGGCATAAATGATGCGGCCATTATATTGTATTTAAACGTGACGCATCCATTGCTGCCAGAGTCAAACGAAGTCTCGTATTCGTATCAAATACGATGTCATTATCAATGACAAATGTCGTTTCCTGAGAGAAATACACGCGTGTGAGAGGACACTTCTTCATTTATTATTCAGTATCCCCTCCACGATACGTACCTCGATACCCTTGCATCGGCCGTGCCATGTAACCGGATTATTGAAGGATAAAACGCGAAAAAGAATCATTTACTCGATCCAAAGATCAGGTAGCGTGCGCGTCTAAAACATGGATACGTTAACATCGAATGGATATATCGTCGACGCGTTCCATGGTGAGTAAAATACACGATGATAAACGCGTTTTTGTTACGCGCCTAAGTGTGTGCAAGTGTACGAAAAAAATAAAACGCTTGTTACATCAACTGTCTATTTGTGTAAAATTGCTATGTGACAACTATGATAGATTAGATAGTTTCGCGTTATTCTGACATCTTACAATGATACTCGTTGACCAATAGTCATTAAATAATCATTAAATTAATAATTATTATCTTTATATGACTTTTTATATGATTTATATATATTTTTATATGATATTTTTATACGATTTTTTAAAAGTAATAGTCGCAATTATTGAATAACTATAATTGTTAATTATTGACAGAAACG
>NW_021849425.1:0-568 GCF_003651465.1 Formica exsecta
ATGTCTATCATTTTTGGCAGCACTGGGCTGCGTTCGGAAACATCATCCGTGTGCACACAAACATCGTTCTATCTTAGTTCAACTTTTAGCAAATAACGAAGATAGAACGGCGCTCGTGTGTACACGGGTGATGTTTCCGAACGTAGCCCTGTATAGCGCAATCAGTCGATGTTTTACTGTCGCATAAGATGTAAGTATGTTACGTATACTATTTGTATAAAACAAGTAAACTAAAGTGCACTGTGCACTGTGCAGTGTCGCAATATTTATTAGTGTATATATGTATTATGCATCAAATAGGTCTAGCAAAGACTTTAGAAGCGCTACGAAGCAAAATATGGATGAGAAGAGAAGAAGGGAGATTGAGAAAGATAAAGATAAGGAGGAGGAGGATAGGAGAAGGAATGAGATAGAGAGAAAGAAAGAGGAAGAGAGAAGAAGAGGAGATAGAGAAGAAAGAGGAAGATAAGAAGAGAGAGAAAGAAGAAGGAAGAAAAAGAAAAAAAATCTGAAAAAAGAAAGATTAGTGCATTATTATTTTATTTTTAGATTATTATAAATTATAGTC
>NW_021849426.1:0-370 GCF_003651465.1 Formica exsecta
TGTTTATAAAATAAATTAGTTTAATTTTACGTATTATAAAAGTATAATAAAATGTTTCTTGTTTATTTTAAAGTGAAATATTAATCTAATCTGTTGTAATCCATTCATCCACTTTGAGGTAACGGAACTAACTACAGTCTACAGTCCTACCTAAAATCCAAATCTACAATCAACTCACTACAAAACCGTTACCTCGTAATAAAATGTAAATCACTCACCACCCGATGCGCAGCAGCGGAGTTGACTGCATCGAAACTTCGTAGATCTATAACAAACAAATATAATATAAAATTAATAATCGAAATTATAGCGACGCTCGCAATACTTGTGTAATTGTTGTAAAATTATTATTGTACCCTTTAATTTCATA
>NW_021849427.1:0-734 GCF_003651465.1 Formica exsecta
TTAATCAACAACAGATCTTTTTCAATATTACTAATATGATTTTTTTTAAGAAAAAAGGTGTACACGTTGGCCAAGAGCGGATTTTTATCATTTATATTCTTTCTATTCTTTATTTCTTTAATTAATTTACTTCTCGAGAAAGCGTCAGCTATAGCTGACTGAATGACTGCAAGAAAAAAAGAGATAGCAGATTGTATGTCTGCGCTCGTCTACTGCCCGAAGCTAGCCGAGCGCCGAGCGCACACGTACACGGCTTTTTCCTTGTGTGCGTTATTCCTTCCCACGCTACGGCAACGGGCAGAGTCTCAAAACTGGCATCCCTGATTGGCTGTATTATTTTAAAGGTGGCGCCCCATCGCTTTCAGAACAATTAAACTTGCTTCAATCGAAAACGATTACGTGCTTCATGTCTTCACATAGTAACGGTTAGTTACCATTACAATATAGTTACGACCGTAACCTGTACGTGCTTTACATATACTGATCGACGACGATTCTGAGCAATAGGTATAAAAATAATTATTATACGCTTGGTAATAAGAATGCCTTATAACATGAATTTATGCATATATCGGAATATATATATATATATATATATATATATATATATACATATATATATATGGATATCACAGTTGCCGCTCGACGTCTCTTTGGGGTTGCTTATTAGCTCGGTTAGGGGATGAGCCTGACGGAGGGCGGTCTCCTGTATGGGAGGGGGTCGTGCAGTTGGG
>NW_021849427.1:17751-20073 GCF_003651465.1 Formica exsecta
AACCAAGGCAAGACCGCTAGCGTGTCCTGCCAACTAAGGCAAGACCGGGATGGGAACACTGGTGTATGTGAAGGAATAAAAACACTAATTATTTTATCAAATGTTCAAATTGATGTCCTTCGACAACTTGGCAGTGTCCTAAGCGAATGTAAAACGTATCGATAACGTTAGTTAAAAAATTGGGTGTGATTGAATTTGAAACGTTCACTATTTTTTCCCGCATCTCTTCTAAATTTTCGGACCTAGTCTCATAGACCTTTGTTTTCAAATACCCCCAGTAAAAGAAGTTTAATGGGGTCAGATCTGGTGATCTCGGTGGCCATTCTATTGTGCCTCTTCTACCAATCCATCGATCAGTAAAAACATCGTTGAGAATATTTCGAGCTTCCAGAGAAAAATGAGCCGAAGCCTCATCCTGCTAAAATGCATTTTCTGACAATAGAAATGTACTAAAAGTTGTTTGGTTTGAACTCAAATGTCAATGCCCGTATGCCGGCGACCTATGATATGCAGTAGTTGATGTTTCCTCAGAGAGTTCTCACTTGTAAACTCATTATTTCACGCGGTCGCTTGTGAATTTTCGAGAGCGCTTGTCTAATATCTTTTTTGCTTTAGTATTTTTCATTTTAATACATTTTTGAAAATGCATTTAACTGATACGGAAAGGATCACTGTATTGATGATGAGAGGGTATGGCGATAGAATAAGGTCCTACCGAGAAGTAGCGGATTTATTCAATGCTACATATCCTGACCGTGAACCAATTTCAAAGTCAACTGTTGAAAGAACTGTTGGTCGTTTCCAAAGAACCGGTGTAATTAAAGATGCGCCTAGATCTGGAAGATCCAAAAATGCTAGTAATGACGAAAAAGCTTTAGATGTTCTGCTAACTGTATACGATAATCCCCATACATCGGTCTCGAGAGCAGCTCAAGAAAATGATATTAGCACAACATCAGTTCATCGAATTTTGAAGAAGCATCACTATCATCCTTACAAAATACATCTAGTCCAGAAACTATCCGAAGACGATTATGACAGAAGAGTGGAATTTTGTGACACAATGATGACACGACTTGCTGATAATCGTCAGTTTTTCAACTGGATCTGTTTTTCTGACGAAGCAACATTTGAATTAAACGGTTCTGTAAATCGACAGAATATGAGGTATTGGATAGATGAAAATACGCATTGGATGAGAGACAGTCACACGCAGTATCCTCAGAAGGTTAACGTTTGGACCGGAATAATTTTTAATCGTATTACAGGACCGTTTTTTATCGAAGGAAACATAAATTCTCAAAATTATTGCAATTTGCTAAGAAACCAAGTGATACCGGTTATTCAGGATATTGCTGGAGAAGTTTTCCACAATGTTTGGTTTCAGCAAAATGGGGTTCCGGCTCATTTTTCTCTGGAAGCTCGAAATATTCTCAACGATGTTTTTACTGATCGATGGATTGGTAGAAGAGGCACAATAGAATGGCCACCGAGATCACCAGATCTGACCCCATTAGACTTCTTTTACTGGGGGTATTTGAAAACAAAGGTCTATGAGACTAGGTCCGAAAATTTAGAAGAGATGCGGGAAAAAATAGTGAACGTTTCAAATTCAATCACATCCAATTTTTTAACTAACGTTATCGATACGTTTTACATTCGCTTAGGACACTGCCAAGTTGTCGAAGGACATCAATTTGAACATTTGATAAAATAATTAGTGTTTTTATTCCTTCACATACACCAGTGTTCCCATCTCGGTCTTGCCTTAGTTGGCAGGACACGCTAGCGGTCTTGCCTTGGTTGGCCAGACACGCACGCACACACGCACGCGCGCGCGCACACACACACACACACACATTCAGGAACGCGCGTGCCGCGTGAAGCCTTATCTTTCTTCTGTTGTCGCTATGGGCCCTCGCTATCGCAAAATCTCAATAGAAATGTTCAAATGATCATAACTCTGCGAAAAAAATCGTAGAGACCTCGGCGACCTCGCGTTGTTTTCGCCTCAGAAAGCCCTTTCGAACGAGCCTTCACTCAACTCCACATGTCATTTAAGATTTTTTTGCTCCCCCCTCCCCCCGTCCCCCGCGGGTGTAGAGGTGGATGTTTTTGTGGTTAAATAATAGACTTTGTGATTCCATTGTATCCCTATAAATTTCAACCCTATATTTCAAACCATTCAAAAATTATTTAGGTGGCCCGGAATTTTTGGTAGGCACTGTATATTATTATATATAATTTTTATATCTAATGTAATATTGAAGAAAACAGTTTCTTACATTTCCTCTTGACGGAAGAAACCACCACCTTCTCGCG
>NW_021849428.1:0-7834 GCF_003651465.1 Formica exsecta
TTATTAAAAAATATGAACTTCCAGCGCCAACTTATTTCCGGTAATAGAAACCACGAATTGGTGGCGTGTCGTGGACCATTTGACCAATTTATTATCGATAGCGATAAAGAAGCAGCTATGACATCGACAGGAAGATCAACGGAGAGTACGGCATCAAGCAGTGGAAACAGATTAGCAGGCGCGAGTGGATCAGCGGAAATTGAGGTAAAAATAGATTGGCTTATAAAAATAGTGAAGGAAATAAAAGATGAAACAGCGTGTAAAAAGGAAGTCAAGATGATGATTAAGAAAATAGTTCGACAAGAATTGGAAAATTTTAAACAAGAAGTGGGAGAATTGAGAAGAATGATACAGGAAGGAACTTCAGGACCGTCAGAAAAAGCACAAAGAAGTTATAGTGATGCAGTTAAAGAGAATAAAAAAGAAAATATTATAATTGTCAAACCTAAGATGCAACAGGAGAGTGATGTTATTAAAAAATTGATAAAAGAAAAGATAGACATCAAGAATATGCCTGTGGGAGTAACGAAGCTAAAAAAAGGAAGCAAGGGAACAGTGATTCTTCTTCCATATTTTTCGAGATATTTGACTGGCTCTTTTAAAATGGACCACCCTGTATATATATGTATATGTATATATATACTGATAAACATATTTTTTGCAGCAATATCTTTGTTGTGCCTCTAGCCGCTAAGGAAGAAGTCTTTAGGGATTTATACGCCCAAAGGATTAGGATCCACGCTCGAAATAAGACACTCCCGAACGTTAGATATAAATTGATATATTGGATGATTGCATAAGTTCGTGCCCGATTTTCATAGATGGCATTAAGTTACTGCATGGCGGAGTTCTATTGTTTTCGTGTGGTAATTGTTGCTTACACCGAATAGATGACGTTGTCTTATGTCAATTTAGCATCAGACATTGTTCAGATAAGTCCATTTGTGCATAAGAGAAATCATTAAAAATGGAGAACCACAAGGTGCATTTGCGGCATGTAATGTTATATAAATTTCGGAAAGGCGTGAGTGTTGGGATTGCACAAAAAAAATATTCAAACCGTTTATTTAGACCGCGCTCCTGCTCTCCGAACAGTCAAAAAGTGGTTTGGCAGATTTCGAAATGGTGATTTCAACATGGAGGATCAAACCCGCTCTGGACGGCCTTCTGGCATTGATGATAACATTGTGCATGCCTTAGTGGAAAGAAACCCAAGGATTACAACTGAGGATATTGCTAAGAGGCTGAACATCGATAATTAAACCGCTTTTCGTCATTTAAAAAAGCTTGGATACGTTTCCAAGCTTGATACATGGGTGCCGCATCTCCTGACTGAAAGGAATAAGCTAAACCGTATGACTGTGGCTCTTTCTCTTCTCGAGCGTAACAAAAAAGAGCCTTTTTTAGATCGAATGGTAACAGGCGATGAAAAGTGGATTCTCTACAAAAACGTACAGCGAAAGAGGACATGGAAAACAGCAGCTGAAGGAGCAGAACCCGTAGCAAAGGCTGGCTTGCATCCGATGAAGGTGTTGCTGTGTGTTTGGTGGGATCGCAAGGGAATTATTTACTTTGAGCTGCTCCGACGCGGCGAAACAATCACGGCGGACAAGTACTGTGAGCAACTAACTAGACTCGCTGCAGCTATTCGAGAAAAACGTCCGATTTTGGCCAATCGAAAAGGCGTCATCTTCCACCACGACAATGCTAGGCCACACGTCGCTCAACAGACGCTGCGAAAACTGCAGGAGTTGCAAGGGGAAATTCTGCAGCACCCGCAGCAACCGATATTCTCCAGATATTGCGCCTTCAGATTTTTATCTGTTCCGGTCTTTGCAGAATAGTTTAAATGGCAAGAATCTCAATTCCGAGGAAGCTGTCGAAAACCACCTTACAAACTTTTTTCAAGAAAAAACAAGTTCTTTCTTCAAAAATGGAATCGACAAGCTTATAGATCGTTGGAAAACCATTGTAGAAAAGAATGGAGACTATATAATTGATTAATAAAAGTGTTATCTCTAAAATATAATCTATTGAAGTTTATATTTAAATCGGGCACGAACTTATGCAATCACCTGATATAAAAGTATATAAATCTTGCTCGATATTTTTCTTGATATAAAAATTTTTATCTTATTGCAAGACATCCTGCATAACTATCCGGGAACTTAGAGAAAAATTTCTCTAAAAATGGAAGAAAAGTTCTTTAAGAAATCTATGGAAATACTCGGAATCGTACTCCATGCTGAGAAAGCAAAAGTTTCCGTTATATATATATCTGCTTATACATGTTTATTTATTGTTTTATAAGTATATTTCTTGATTATATCTGAATATTATCTAAATTATAGCGCCAACCATGAAGAAAGCACATGTTATATTGTTTTTTTTTTAACACATCGCGATATCCGAACCTTCAAGGGTTTATAGAGGGTTAATTTTTTGGTGTGAGATTAATTGTCTTATATACGAAGGCCTCTCATCCCTTATCGAACCAATGCACTGCGGGCCTCGAGGTACAAGACACAACTGTCGCTTTTTAAATGGTGTTTAAATCTATCGTATTTGTTTGTCTGTCTCTCGTTTGACATTACGCGCGCGGTACCACGATGTGTTGTGTTGACATGTGACGTGTTCGTGACGTGTGTATTAGCGCGATGATTATATTTTCTTTAAACTGTCCACCAACGTGAGATACGCGTGATGCAAGCTTTCTGTGTCGCTCTGCAGGAAGGTCCGAACATGGGACCGAAACGTTTATCAATAAAGAAGATACACAAAGAAAACAATCTGCGCAATTCTTACCGCGCTCAGGCTCATAATTAGTCATTATTTATTTCAATATTGATTATCAAAGCCTTTAATTTATTATTAGTACTGTAACGTTTCACCTTTCCCGACGCCCGGATCAAGGCTCGCCGGTGCCAGGATTCGGGAGAAGGGAGAAACTCTAATTCACTCTTCCTCGGTATAAGCGGTTAAACAATTAGTTTATTCAAATAGTTATTAGAGATCGGACACTGAAACCTATATTATATGCACAAGGTTCTATGCGTTGGTTGGTGCGCGTAAAGCTCGGGAAGCGAGCGCGGCTCATGCGGATGTGTTCGGTGGTCGCGGTATTTGCATGCAAGCAATTATCGTTATCCTAAGACAGACAGAATAGATCTTAAATACTACGAGGTGTCGCGTGGCCTTTTATGTAATTCCAACCGCCTGATCGCCTTATCCTTAGAAGGACGGGGCGTCGGCACTTTCTGCGGCTTATCCTTAGAAGGACTAGCGCGCTTGTGTAGTCTAAAGGCCGTGTGTAAAGGCGAAGTAGACGCGACACTGGCGGAAATCCCTATCCGGTTAATTAACTCTATAATTACAAGGTTCGGCCTGGGGGCCGGTCTGGATCCGATATGTACAAAGCGGTCTTACGGTCTAACGGGTCGCGGTATATATACAAAACGGTCTTACGATCTATCTGGACGCGGAGAACAAAACGGTCTTACGGTTTAACTGGTCGCGATATATACAAAATGGTCTTACGGTCTATCTGGACGCGGAGAACAAAACAATCTTACGGTTTAACTGGTCGCGGTATATAGAAAACGGTCTTACGGTCTCTATCTAGACGCGGAGAACAGAACGGTCTTACGGTTTAACTAGTCGCGGTATATACACAACGGTCTTACGGTCTATCTGGACGCGGAGAACAGAACGGTCTTACGATTTAACTGGTCGCGGTATATACAAAACGGTCTTACGGTCTATCTGGACACGGAGAACAGAACGGTCTTACGGTTTAACTGGTCGCGGTATATACACAACGGTCTTACGGTCTATCTGGACGCGGAAAACGCGGTACGGTCTTACAAGCTAGTAGGATGTGCCGTCCCAGCAACCGGGAAGCCCGGCATAACCACGGGTAGCCCGTGACCTGAGTTAACGCGGGGTATCAGGATGCGCCGTCCCAGCAACCGAGAAGCCTGGCATAACCACGGGTAGCCCGTGACCTGGTGTAACGCTAGGTATCAGGATACGCCGTCCCAGCAACCGGGAAGCCCGGCATAACCACGGGTAGCCCGTGACCTGATTTAACGCGAGAGTCGGTTTCGGATCAGGAGTTGTACGTGATAGGACTCGGGATCGGGAACTGGTAACGCTACGCTCGCCGGACCGCCTTATATACCGGCGGCCGGCCTCCCACTCACGCGATTCGGCGCGTGGTGGGACGGTCCCCACGGTGAGGCCGCGACACGGGTGTGGGAGCTTAGGGGCGCCATAGGCGCCGAGCCTCGGAATGCGAGCGGCTGGTCGGCCCGCGAGGCTATTCGTAACGGTATCGTTACATTATTAATAAACTTTCACATATAATAGATGGATTAATCCAACCATATTATAAAGAATGTTTAGCCGCTTAGAACGCTAATATTCAATAAAGCATCACTACTGTTCGCAACCAAACTGCAAGCGGAAAGAAAGGGCACAAAAGCAAAAAAATCTCCTTTATTCTTTAATCTTACTTTATAGATAATAATATCTGTTAATAACTGACAATAAATGTTAGGTAAGATCCGGTTTGCAATTGTCCCTCTCACATGGCGCGCATCAGCGCGTAGATCATTAACAATTATTTGTAGAAAATATCGAAAATAGAGATAATGGTTCAAATGGCGTCGACATGTTCATTACCTTGATTTTATCCTTAAAAAGAAGATGCAAATTTTAAGTTATAAATATATGAAGAACAAAGATGCTGAGTAAGAAATTTGAAGTTGCAACGATTTTATATAAATGCATTTTACGAAATATAAAGAGTATAATAGAATAAAATAAATATTACTCTTATAGTAATTTATTTGTATTATAAATGATTCAAATGTCTTGGCAACTATTTTACTTGCTCATTAATTACTAGATATATCATAATATGATACATAGCGCTAATAATCATCACACGTAATGGTAATTACGCAGTGTTAGAAAAAACTAATAATAGTGAAGAATTAATTCTTTGGCCTTTTTTTAACGTTTAAAATTTAAATTTGTTAAAAATTAAGTACACTTTCACAATTTTTATTCTATGCATATTGCGCAAAAATATTCGAGCATCATGATATTTAGTTAAGAATACGAAACTATATTTTTAGCTAATTTAGAATTTTATTGTGCAGCAATTTATGTAAGCAATTTACTATCTTCTTTAACTTATAATTAATTTATGTACATATGTATACAAAATATAACTGCATGACAAAAGAATGCTATTTTTAAAGAATTTAAAATGGTTGCATTTGTACATACATATATATTTGTAATCGATTTGGACCATATCGGTCGAAAAGACAGTACTTTATTCTTTCTTTATAAGTGATATATTTGCTTCAGAAATAATCTTCTTCGATTAACATTTTGCAGCATAATATTTTTAACAATTCTTCACAACATTAAAAATTTTGACAAGATTACAACCATTAATTTGACACGCAATAATATGTACCGATAAGAGATTGATGATGAGCACATCATTAAAAATTAAAAATAAATTGAATTAAATTATGTTATGATAATTTTACAATAGCAAGTAATTATATTGCAAAATCACAATATCAAACGACGCGGCAGCATCGCGACGCCAAGTACATAAAAGAAAACTGACTGGCTGTCAACAGTTTGCCTATGTACAGGCGCCACGGCCGTACCAAGTAGCTTATCCGGAGTTGTACATCTAATAAACTTTCAAATAAAATACCTCAAGAACTAAAGCCAAAATCAAAAATGTAAAGGCACTTTTATTATATTATGTGGGTACAAACTTTCGATTGCGACCAGTTCGAATAAGATTGGTGCAGTCAATCCTGAGAACTGATGATTGTATCGAGCGAAATACTAGAATTGTGACATTTATTTTTTCCAACTTTCCAACTTTCAGACTCAGGTACGTATGCTCGCACACACACACACGCAAAGCGATTTTGTTCCTCAAGGGGCATTCACATCGCTCATGTACGATTATTCTTTCGTGTATACTCTTTTATAAAATTATAATTTTAAAAATTTATGATAAATAAGGGAGAGAGGGAGAGAAAGAGAGAGAGAGAGAAAGAGAGAGAGAGAGAGGCATCATTTATTGGGCGCTCCGGGATAGCATACCCTAAAGCGCTCGGCAGATTTACAAATAGTCAAGATACAAAAAAATAGAAAGTAATAAAAGGAGGAACAAAAATAAAATAAAATAAAATAAAAAAATAAAATAAAAAATAAAAATAAAACGATAACAAAAGTAAGAGTAAAGTAAAATATGTCTGCAGTAGAGTAAGCTAAGCATAATTAATGTATGTGAGTACGAAATAAGTGTGTGTAAGAGTATGTGTACAGAAAGTGTGCGAGAGAGTGTGTGAATATGAAAATACATGTGTGTATGTGTGTGCACGAATGAAGATACGGTGTGATATGGGTAGAGCTATAGTTAAGGCCGCCTTGCATTAAGGCAGATAGGTGCGAGAGAATAGAAATATTAAGTGATGCTGCGACGTAGATGATTAAAAAATTTGGTCTTAAAGTCCTTTTGATTGGTGGCAGAACGAATCTCAAGGGGAATCCCATTCCATAGTTCCGCAGCAACACATCTGAAGGATTTTTTAAAGAGTACAGTGCGGCACAGAGGTAGTGCGAGATAATCCTGAGGAGCCCTGGTGTTACAAGCCGAGACATTGCCGCGAGTCTTGAAGACACTGAACAGGTCGATAGCTCTTTCCGATAGTAGAATATTGAAGATCAGGCATCCCACGAAGTATTTCCGCTTTGCTTTGATTTTCAACCAATCAAGTCTGTCAAAGAAAGGTGTGATGTGCTCATCTCTCTTTACCCGAAAGACGTATCTGACGTAGGCATTGCAGGCTCTTTGCAGTCTTAAATTGTGTTCACTGGTGATATCCGTTAAGACAGTACAGTAATAGTCGAACACCGGAAAGATCAATGCTGCGACTAATCGTGCACGAAGAGGCTGAGGAAATAGATGACCACAAAGCTTAAGTTGATATCGCGCTGCATTTACCTTAGCACAAGTTTTGGTGACTTGATTGTTCCAAGATAGTGTTCGAGATATAGTGAACCCTAAGTACACCACGGACTCCTTATATGCAATCGGGACATTATGCATCACAATCCGAGGAAGGTCACCAAATACAATATTGTTTATGAATCTGGCGGTACCAAGAATCATAGCCGTAGTTTCGCTGGCATTTAGCGACAGATGATTGTTGGTTGCCCAGTTTGCAACATTATTAATATCCTCATTGACCTTCAGTATAGATCTTTTGGCTCAGCATGAAGATCGTCCGCGTAGAAATTATATTTGCAATGCCTTAGTACTTCGCCGAAGTCAGACAGGTATAAAACAAAAAGTAGTGGTCCAAGCACAGAGCCCTGAGGCACTCCCTTAGTCATCGTCTTCTCAGAGGAGATTTCACCCGAGACCGGATCACGTACCGCCTGTCTTCTTCGATTCAGGTAGGCACACAGCCATCTCAGTGACGCGCAGGAGAAGTGTAATTGTTTCATCTTACGGATCAATAAAATGTGATTAACGTTATCAAAGGCCTAAGTGAAGTCAAAAAATACTGCAACAGTTATTCTTCTAGAATCAGCTGCTAAACGTATATCATCCATGATTTTTATTAATGCCGTTTGCGTGGAGTGACCTTTTCTGTATGCTGCTTGATGCGGATCCAACAAGTCGAAGGCCTCAAGATGATTCACGATCTGTTCTTACGCAAGAGAGAGAGAGAGAGAGAGCAGAAGGGGGAGAGAGAGAGGGATGGAGAGAGAGAGGGAGAGAAAG
>NW_021849428.1:8246-26291 GCF_003651465.1 Formica exsecta
AAAAATACTTTGATTTTCAACCAATCAAGTAAGTAAAAGAAAGGTGTGATGTGCTCATCTCTCTTTACCCGAAAGACGTATCTGACGTAGGCATTGCAGGCTCTTTGCAGTCTTAAATTGTGTTCACTGGTGATATCCGTTAAGACAGTACAGTAATAGTCGAACACCGGAAAGATCAATGCTGCGACTAATCGTGCACGAAGAGGCTGAGGAAATAGATGACCACAAAGCTTAAGTTGATATCGCGCTGCATTTACCTTAGCACAAGTTTTGCTGACTTGATTGTTCCAAGATAGTGTTCGAGATATAGTGAACCCTAAGTACACCACGGACTCCTTATATGCAATCGGGACATTATGCATCACAATCCGAGGAAGGTCACCAAATACAATATTGTTTATGAATCTGGCGGTACCAAGAATCATAGCCGTAGTTTCGCTGGCATTTAGCGACAGATGATTGTTGGTTGCCCAGTTTGCAACATTATTAATATCCTCATTGACCTTCAGTATAGATCTTTTGGCTCAGCATGAAGATCGTCCGCGTAGAAATTATATTTGCAATGCCTTAGTACTTCGCCGAAGTCAGACAGGTATAAAACAAAAAGTAGTGGTCCAAGCACAGAGCCCTGAGGCACTCCCTTAGTCATCGTCTTCTCAGAGGAGATTTCACCCGAGACCGGATCACGTACCGCCTGTCTTCTTCGATTCAGGTAGGCACACAGCCATCTCAGTGACGCGCAGGAGAAGTGTAATTGTTTCATCTTACGGATCAATAAAATGTGATTAACGTTATCAAAGGCCTAAGTGAAGTCAAAAAATACTGCAACAGTTATTCTTCTAGAATCAGCTGCTAAACGTATATCATCCATGATTTTTATTAATGCCGTTTGCGTGGAGTGACCTTTTCTGTATGGCGGAGAGGAGAGGAAGAGTTGGGGAGGGGCGGAAAGGGCGAAAGGGGGAAGGGTTTTGGAGGGAGGGGGAGGTCATTGAAAATATGAGAAGTTCGTTTTAAGACTAATTTCGATTATTTACAATGAAAACGTGAAATTGTTTATTGTAAACATATTGCAGAATCGTATGCATAGGTTCTCAGTAGGAGAAATCGAAAGAATTGAATTTCATCGATTACAGCGCCATCTGTCATGAATCGAAAAAAATGTTTTAGACAAACCCTACGTCCTTTTAGCCATAGAATCCGAATCTGCAATAAAAAATAAAGGTTTCCATTTAAGATTTCAAAGTTGCCTTCCCTCCCCCCCAGGAGGTGGGGGGTGGGGACGAATTTTAACACTAATGTATTTCCCCAGCGGAAGGATTAAATTTTGATTATCAACATTTTCTTCGTTCAGTGCTTATTTTTCGAGATATTTCAAAGTTTCAGGTTAAAAAACTCAGCCTGTATGTTGTTACGTCCTGGCGACTCCACGATTCCTTCCTTCCGCGAAGTTGCGGCAATGATAATCGATCGGTGATAAAAATGAGTCGTTCGGTAAAAAGAGCATCTTGCACCACACATTCCTTAAACATTTAGTCACTTGTCAATATCTATATCTATGAGTAACCGTGGGAAAGACGCGAGAGACCGGTGACGAAACCGCGCCGGTCGCCTAAAAATAAATAAAAATCAGTAGATACCCTCGCAATAGAATTTTCCAGCGGAAGAACAAATTGATACCGAAAAGATAATAAACTTCCTTTTAACGAAATATCTGACAAATACAACTAAATCAATAATGACAAAACTTCTGTGACGACATATTCAGTAACTACAGCTGCACTAATATTGATAAAAATAATCATAAGGAAGTAAGATTTTTTCTAATCAGATCATGCGTAAGGGAAATCTAGAGCTCAAGGGATTCTGAACTGATCACCAATCGACGATCACCACGAGTGAAAATTCGAAAAGTAGAAGAAACCCGCCTAATGAGGACACTGGCACAATTTTTAATTCGTTGAAGTTTTGGAAGATTCCACTCTTAGAAATTAGAATACGCCCCGAAATGAGAGATATAAAAAGAGGACTCGAAGGGATATACAGCGTCGCACAATTTCGAAGAAGCCCTCCAGGACTTCGTAGAAGAGTGTTCCGATCTCAAAGAGGAACCGGAAGATTTTAAACCGGAAACTTCCGATCCCGAAGGAGAGTCGGAGTCTTTTTTCGAAGACCAGGATAGGGAAGGTTGGTACCGGTACCTCCTAAGTCAATTTCCTTCTTATCCTGTCTCTCTTACGGACGAGGATTATCGCGTCGGTCCAGATATAGTGGACCTCGATCAATTCCATTATATCCTTCGTACCAGTCCACCCGGTTCAATTATCCCATTTTTTGTCCCAAGTTGCCCCTTTCCTTTAGCCGTCCCTATCGAGGTTTTCTGGATGAAGTTCCTTTCTCCCTCCACGGCGCAACTCCAAGACCTTTAATAGTCCTCTTCCCATTTTCTCCCTACCGTCCAACTTTTATTTTTCTAATAATTTATTTCAACTAATTTTTCTAATAAAATTATTTATTGTAAATTTCTAACCGGAATTTAAATTTTAGTTTCCCCGTTTAATTCCGGTTGATGTCCTCCGCATTAATGTATCACCCGCGAAAAGAACATCTCTCGCTCACATACACACACGCACATACACATTAGAATTTAAGTAAATGTATTTTATAAATAAGATTTCGTAAATCGAATTAAATGTTCCTTTATTAAATTTGATCTTTTTTTTTAAATCATTTATTTTAATTTTCTTGAATAAATGTAACATTAAATTTTAAATTCGAGTAATTCATTAACCCGACCTCCTTCTTGTTATCCGAAATCGCGCAAGGTCCCGTCCCGAGTAATAAGGATTCAGTTCCTTTACCAGAAAAGGGACCGCCGAGCGAACGGCCTTTCGATAGAGTAAGAGCGACCCTTCCGGTCGTTGACCTATCTGGGGCCCTGGGGCCATATTCTTGAAAAATATCGCATACGATATTTATCATTGCGCAGTTATTTTCCGATACGTTTTAGTTGCGCAATGACAAATATCGTATGCGATATTTTTCAAGAATGTGGCCCCTGGTCTGTTCGTTTGACTCTAGGACACGCATCGTCTAGCGTTTGTCTAGAGGTAAGTAGATTACGCCCTCCCGCTGACTCTTCCTTTATTTGAGTCTGGACAGCATTAATTATAATATTTCATAGAAATTCTGTGAAAGAGAGAGGGGGAGAGAGAAAGAGAGAGAGAGGGAGAGGGAGAGAAAGAGAGAGAGAGAGAGAGGAGCCTTACAAAGTGAATAATAAAATTTAATAATAACAGAAGCAGAGCTGATAAAACGCTAAAAATTTAAGAAATTTACATATATCTTTTAGACTGTAAATTAAAAAAAGCTTATAAATAAATTTAAAAAAATAAAAATTACTAAAAAATAATAAGAAAGATATAAAAAGATAAATTTTTCTATGTGAAATTTTGAGCTAAGCCTGAAGATTGAATGAAGATTAAAAAAATCAATATCTAACACTGCATAGTTAATTCTCAAATCAAACATTATGATATTATAATTAATTGCTAATGAACTGTTGATTCCGGTTCTGCGATAAATTTTTTTTTTTGTACATTGCAACATTAGAGTTCAGTCGATGGGACTGAAGAATTCTTGCGAACAAGAAATTGTCATAAGAAAGATTTGTCGGTGGGGACGAATCTTTCTCGTGACATATTCTTTATTCACAAGAACTCAATTTTTCTGCATAGGCATTTCTCCTGACGTAGTGATGCACATCGAAGTACTCGACGATGTTGAATTTGTTGCGCATCAATCTTGTGGAAACAATCCGCAACCGAATCGTTTCAATAACATACGCTTGATATTCTTTTTCCACACAAAGATAATAAAGATGCAGAGATTCTGCATAGTATCCATCAAATAAATAACATACATGTAATAATATGATGTTTCAGACAATAAGTACACTGTGTTCATGGACCAACTTATTCCCATTATGATAAAATGCAGGATAAATAGCTTCAGATACAGACTAAACCTGCAAACAAACATGTATATATACATATACTTATATATGTATATATAAAACAACAATTATAAATACTGTTAATCGAGTTATCTTTAAAAATAACGGAATAAATTACAATCTTGAGAAAAAAGAAAGAGATAGTTATAAATTCTTTAAAGAAATTTTCAAAAAATGTGATTTCCTTTATGAAATAAATTTACATTTTCATTAATTTTATTCTCACTATTCGCAACAATTCGAGAATTGCAGATTTTCTCAAAACAACACGTACACGATTGAAGTAGCACTAATACACTATTAAAAAAAAATAGGGAACATTTTTCATACTCTAAAAATTGAACTATCTTCAAACCGTTGAAATTCGGCGAAAAATTATTATATTGTAGACAAAAAATTTTAAAAACATTTTAAAATTTTAAGATTTTGCGGACAGTTAAGACAGTTAAGATGATAGTACGTCAGTTTCATAGAAAATAATTCTTCTATGGAACTACCGCCTTCATCTCTCCAGAGGGATAAAAGGAAGTTAATATAAAATCTCGATTTGAGATTAATTTTCACTTTATATAGGACCAGATAAATATCCGTGCCCTGTGCACAGTAATCAGTCCCATAAAAGAATTATTTTCTATGAAACTGGCGCACTATCGTCCGCGTTTGGCTCTTAATTGCCCACGAAATCTTAAAATTGTGAATTTCACTATAGAGTCTTATTAATTTCTTAATTTAAACATTTCAAAACTTGAAGTTTTAACTATAACGCTTTATCAGCAGTTTTAAAAATTTATTATATTTTCTGTGCTTTAAAAAAGAACACATTGTTTTATTTCTTAAAATTACGTATGTTTGATATTCTACAATTCGATAAAAAAATGTCTCTCGAGAGATTTAAATCAAGTTCTATGTATAAAAGACAACATTTTGACTATAAGGTACCTTTTTCATATTTGTCTTTTTTTGTTTCGTTTTTTTTTTTATCAAATTAGACTTTGAAAGAAAGTGTATTTTTTAGAAATGTTGTCGATACTCAGTAAAAAGATATTGCAGACAAAAAATTACAAAAGCATTTTAAAGTTTAAAGTTTCAACTTTAACGTGATATCAATAATATGTGACAATTTTTTACCTTTCTAATTTGTAAAAATACAGGTTTTATTACAAAATCGTGTAACTCTGCTAGAAAAAATCGTAGAAAAATTTTAAAAAAGCGTTTTGTAGACAAAATATTGTGGTTTATGGAACTTGGCTTAAATATTTGTAGAAAAATTTTTGAAGCTACAGGGTATGTAATTTTTCAAAAATATGTAATTTTTAGCGGTAAATGTTCGGATTAACTTATACATTACGGATTGTTTTCATTTTTACATATATTGTAGAAAGTACATTCCTAAGTAAGTAATACTCGCTTTGAATTTTGTGGCGCTCTCTTCTCGTTCCAAAGATATGTGATTTTGAAATATTGTAAAAATAACATTTTAAGAGAATGGGATTTAGCCTCAATCTTGCCCATGACCTATAGTTCAACTTTTTTATAAAGTAAACGCGTGGGCGGAGGCCTATCCCCTTGTACAGCCACCCCAAAAAATCTAACCTAACCCAACTTATGACAGTGGGGTGAATTTTTATTATTTTAAGAAATAATTTATCCCTGGGACATAGGTTAGGTTAGGTTAGATTTTTTTGGAGTGGGGTTGCAGGGGAAGGGGCGGAACCCCTCCCCCACCCACGCGTTTATTTAAAGATTTACTTGTTATTTTAATATATAATAATAAATATTTTTTTTAAATTGAAGTATTCAGGTAAAATAAGAAAAATATTGCAAAACAAAGCAGTATACAATAGTTTATACCTTATTAAATCATATTGACAACTAAATATAAATAAAACGAAATTCTTAGCGAAAGTAAACAGTAATTCAAAAACGTACTGACAATGACGCAATAACGAGCAAATGTTAACAAAAAAATATAAACACGCAAGTAAGATGTAACGAAAAGATGATGCAAGTAAATATGAAAATTATGATACTTCAAAATCGCATATCTCTGAAACCAGAAGAGAGCGCCACAAAATTCTAAGCGTTACTTCTATGTACCTTCTACAATATATGTAAAAATGAAAATGATACGTGATGTGTAAATTCCGAACATTTACCTTTTTAACAACAAAACAATATGCTCTTTTTTAAAGCACAGAATAAGGAAGATACAAAAATTCTGAAAAATTATCGGTAATGCGTTAAAGTTAAAGAAACTTCAAGCTTCAAAATGCTTTCTTAATTTTTTTGTTTACAATAATGTTTTGCCAAATTAACGGTTTGAAAATAGCCCAACTTTTAGCTTATGGAAAATGTTTTCCATTTTTTGGGATAGTATATCTTTTTTAAAGATTATGTAAGTGAAAAAAATAAGAAAAAAAATAAGCACACAAAGAAGATGTTGCCTACAAATAATCATCTCTTTCTTCTATCAGGAATGCAAATTCATCGATTATATAATACTGTTGGCTGAGATGTTGGAAAAAATATATCGGCAAAAATATCATTGATAGATTATCAAATATCGCTACAAAAACGTTTAAATACAGACCATTTCCTATTGTCATTAAATCTCTTGCTTTCCGAATTTGTTAAACGATTGCTTATTTCTTTTTTGTAGCGCGCAATCTTCAATGACGTAGAGATGGATAAGCAAATGCTACTAACAGTGCAAATACTTTTGAACCCGTAAAAATATAATGCAAAAGCTCCGTCTCCTGTAAATATGAAATATAAAAAATTTTTATATTATTTCTTTCATAGTGTATTAAAATACGGCGTTAATAGATTTATCGGCTGTTCTTCCAAATGGGGCACACCTGCGATGGGACCCAACCTTTTCAGGTAACTTCAAGAGATCATATTAAGGTCAGCTATCAAGGTCGTAACCATGACTTTTCAATAATTCAGAAGTTATAAACAAAAATATCACTAAAAATCGTTAAAATCGATTTAAGAACATCAAGCCTCAATGATCTTGATTTTGATATATGTTGCCGAGGTTACTATTAATTTATTCATTTATTTACTCAATTATTCATGTTTAGTTAATCGAACATGTGTGGAGCGAGATTCAACTCAAACTTATGTCTAGTTTTTTGGTAGTGGAGGCCCCCGCAGGGGGGCGGAACACACTGCCTTCACGCGTACACTTTTTAATGCGAAGTGAGGTTCCACATGGGTTTGCAACTTTCGACGCGAAGCGAGGTTTAACCCAAACCTATGTGTCTAGTTTTTTGGTAGTGGAGCCCCCCGCAGGTGGGTGGAACATACTGCCTGTACGCGTACACTTTTTAATGCGAAGTGAGGTTCCACATGGATTTTCAACTTTTGATGCAAAGCGAGGTTTAACTCGAACCTATGTGTCTAGTGTTTTGGTAGTAAAGCCCCTCGTAGAAGGGCGGAACACACTGCCTCCACGTGTACACTTTTTAATGCGAAGTAAGGTTCCACATAGGTTTGCAACTTTCGACGCGAAGCGAGGTTTAACCCAAACCTATGTGTCTAGTTTTTTGGTAGTGGGACCCCTCGCAGTGGGGCGGAACACACTTCCTCCACGCGTACACTTTTTAATGCGAAGTGAGGTTCCACATGGGTTTGCAACTTTCGACGCGAAGCGAGGTTTAACCCAAACCTATGTGTCTAGTTTTTTGGTAGTGGGACCCCTCGCAGTGGGGCGGAACACACTTCCTCCACGCGTACACTTTTTAATGCGAAGTGAGGTTCCACATGGGTTTGCAATTCCAAGAAAAAGTAAAAAAAAAAAGTAAAGAATTTTTTTCAAAGATTAAGAATTGCAGTTTTTTATGAATAATTTTTTGTTTATAGCTTTTTCGTAAACAATGAGCAACGGTTAAAACTTTTTGAATGTTACTCAGAACATAGTAATCTTGAGAACATATGTCAAGGTCAAGATCATTGAGGCTTAATCTTCTTATATCGATTTTAACGATTTTTAGTGATATTTTTGTTTATAACTTTTGAATTATTGAAAAGCCACGGTTACGACCTTGATAGCTGACCTTAATATGATCTCTTGAAGTTACCTGAAAAGGTTGGGCCCCATCGGAGGTGTACCCTATTTGGAAGAACATCTAAATTATCTGTAGAAACGTCCATTTACCAGCGAACCAACAACCTATGCGAAATTTTGGTCGCAAAATCTCCGGCAAATATCCGGGAACAAAATCCATAATGACAGTGATAATAGCGAAGATACAGGATAAACCCCAGGCAAAGATTGTATAAAACACCAGCTTTCTTTTTTCTCGTTTTCTGACGTTTCCTTGTAACGAAGAGAATCCTCTACAAAACGTAATTTACACGTCATATTTAACCAAAAATAGATTTTTAAAAAATCACAATATAAATGCATGTCAAAATAATGTTTGCTTTTGATCAAAACTTTCTCGAAAAAGTCCGTGTTCTATAAAAATAAATTAACATAATACTACGAACCACATGACTAGACTATCATAAAAAATGGTTAATATTTGTATAACATTGAGAAACTATCATATATTTATATGTATATACCATTAAGTATACAGACACGACAAAATCTAAATTTTAATTTAGTTGTACGAGATAAATTTTTGATAAAAAAAATTAAAAATCAGTTATTGTTCAAAAGTTATCGTGTATTGCCTTAGTGTTATACATGAAAGAGAAAAAAGATGAAATATTAGGTTTATAAAATGTTCAAAAAAGTTTCATGGAAAGTCAATAATAACAGCAATAGGCGCAGAGTACAAAACTATTAACAATAAGTAGGAATACTGGTAGATAAGAGCCAGGGCGTGGATATTGGTGCGCAAACTTATTATTGTGAAATTTTATTAACAAATATGCATTAGAAATGTACATTAGAAATGTGCATTAGAAATGTTTTGGACTCTTTTCGGTCCATCTTTAGCATGGGTATACAAATGTAAAAATTAAATTGGAATTTTAAAATTTGATATGCACAACATTTGTTGTCGCAGTCAAATTTCAAAGGTCGTCATTATATTGTAAATCATCGACGGTATACGTATGGCAATGGTGTTTGGACGTTGTCCACTAATACAAATTCTATGCAAGTCTTCGTGAGCCTTCCTTTTGATTATTAATTTTAATTTGAAATTTGACTGCAACAAATCTTGTGCATGTCAAATTTTACAACTCTACTTTAATTTCTACATTTTTATACCCATGTTAAAGATAGAGCAAAAAACGGTGCGAAATGTACATTTTTAATGTACACATTTGTTCATAAAATTTAACAATAAAAAGTTCGCGCAACAATACCCTCGCCTTGGCTTTTATCTGCCAGTATCCCTACTTAATAGTTTTCAGGGGAAGTTTATTACGTTATATATATATCGTAAATTATTATAGATCAGATAATTATATTTTACAAATATTTCATAATGTTCATTAACTAACCCAGACAGCACAAAACGTCCTCAGGATCATCCTGAATATGTCCAGGATGGTTCAGGATATTTGTAGGATGTTTTAAGATATTATTATAAATATATTTTATGAAAATTTAATATGCATACATGATTACTTTCGGTTATGTAGGCTATTTAATATAATTTAGAAATTTTAAGTATTGTAATAAGTATTAATGTCCTATAAATGTCCCCTGGATAACCCCTGGATGTCTGTAGGATATCTGCCCTGTCTATTATATTGGATGTCCTTTGGATTTCCAGAGGATATATACATGTGCAATTAATTGTTAACATTAATTTCGTTTAATATTAATAATTGAATTTGTTGCGCACATTTTCATATATTCAAAATTATTATTTATTTAATATTTCATGAGAAATGTTACTATGCGCAACATTCCAAAAACTTTACAAAAAATAGTATTCAACCGCTAGTTCGTTTGTTTACCGCTATGCGACGCGCGAACTCGTATTTGAGATTTGGTCATGAGAATTATATAAAGCTTGCAAAGAGCAACTAACAGGAAATTAAAAATATAATTATTTTTTATCAGTTCAATTTCTGATGCAATCTTAACATAGGGAATTCAGATATTGGATTGTTTTGAAATTATTACACGACTCAAACCCGGAAGCCAAACCTAAAATATTCATGTACAGCACGAAAACGTCAAATTTTAAAGAACGTGAACTATTTTTAGTATTAGATTTTTAGTATTGGCAGTAAATAACAGATCGCAATCTTAATTTATATTTAAGTTTTAGAATTTGTTCCTTTTAACGTATGAAAAATATCCCTAACATATCCTATAGAAATCCTTAAGATGTTCCACAGGATCTCCCTGGATTCTCCAGAGGCTAGTGTACGGCTATCATTTACTCTTCCTCAGGACATCCAGAGGAGATCCGAGGATTAAAATAGGATATCCTCAGGATATCCTACATGTATGTCCTGGATGCCCTTTGGACGTCCTAAGGACATCCTTGTGCTGTCTGGGAATATACCATTTTTACTTTCAAAAATTTATATGGTTTTTATAAAATAAAAACTATATAATCGTTTAAAAACCTTCATGCAATAATAGAGATTTTCCAAAAAAACAGTTTATTTGAAATCATAAGTATTATGTTTATACTCTAAACTTATAGTATCATAAGCCAAATAGTTGCTTATATTGTCATACAACATTAACACGAAAAAAAATTCCGATTTATTAATTCAAAGTATCATTTCCCGTTTTTTGTCTTTACGTTGCCCACAGTATTGTATATAACATAAAATACAATTATATATATTACAGAAAATTATTTCATCATATCGTGTTGTACAATACATATGAATCACTCATATAAAAGTAAGTTAAGATGAGGCAAGTTAAAAATAAAGTATGATATATAAAATATTTTACAACTTACCTAAATGTCCACCACATGTCAAAACTCATTATACTTAGCCAGAAAAAGCTTGCCAAATAACAAAAATAGATAAAAAAAGCTAAAAATAAAATAAATAACATGTTAATCATTGAGCGCGCATTAAAAGCAAATGGAAGACTTATAGTTACTACCATGTTTCTTCGTTTAAAGATAAATTTAGTCTAACTATTGTATTTGCACTAAAATTTTATAGCAAAGATGATATATTTTATAAATATGTGCTGATAAAAAATTAAGTAAGACGTCGATGCAAAATATAACTCTGCAGAAAATCAAAAACACAAAAAATATATTTATTCAGACAAATTTAGATTAGTTATATGTTAAAATGCATCAAAAATTTATTATTTATTAAATTTTACTATTAAATCTTGCATTTTTAACAAAACATGTATTCAAGTTATTAAAAAGTAATACGCGAATGCATATATGCAATACATTAGTATGCCTGAAAAATATATACGTTATAATGATGATAGTTATATAATTTAAATATACTGTACCAAATGTAATACAGACTGAATAATGTATAGCATCCGCTTCGAAAGATATCTTCGAAAGAATATCCACAATGTCAATTGTGTATGCGATAGACAATGCACCGCTATAATTGCATAACATGAAGCCGTGTACGTTCCAGAGCTCTGGCAATATGGAATACACTAAAAACATTGGTACCAAAAGTGATATAGACACTATATTAGAGCTTATATTTATGATATCATCGTCAAAATGATACATGTCATCGTCTTCAATCGACGAGATGTCATCATGAGTTGTCGTATTAATGATCTCGTCAAAAATCTTTGAACAGGTAATCACTTCGTATTTATCCCCGTCTACGACGGCGAGACAATATGATGTCGATTTAGCAAATATTTCATAATAAGATAAATAGAGAGAACCATTGGCAAAAAACATGTAATCGTTCTCATTATTATCGGGAAACCGATAGCGATCTTCATCCTGACACGGATCGTAGACGACCAGCTGAAACAATTTGTCTACTGTCTTATTTTCGCTCTGCCACGAATCATTCGTGTATCCGTACACGTTCGGGAAGAAGTATTTATTTTCTTCAGAGAGGCATTCATCATCAATCAGACGATTGCCGAGAGGACAACATAGCTGAATGCAAGTAATATTGTAACACATCTCGTATGGAATGATGTTACTTATATTGCTATCTTTACTGGAGTTTTCATAGAACTCGTGTAATGTGGAATCGTTTTTGGCTTCAATTCTCATCAAGTTTTCATAAATTTCCTGTGACGCGAAATACTTTTTATGGTTGGCATTTGATGAATTTGTGCGAGGTTCCATAAGTATTTGCTTATCATCTTCATTCTGTATGGAGTGCGTATCGAGTTTAATCTGCATCGAGTCATCATCCTTACGATCGTTACTCATGGAAGTGGTGCGAGATTCATACTGCGTATCTTCGTACTGTGTATCATTATCAGACTTTTTGTACAAATCATTTCGTGGTGTTTTCGTATCGTCGTTATAGTTTGTCGTGAAATCCGCGTCTATCTCGTATCGTACTGTCAAATTATCATTTTTTTCTGTATTGTTAGTGAAATTTTGCTGAGATTTCGATGACGAAGCGACGAAGAGAAACAGCGCGCAATACCAAAATGCCAAATTTTTTCCACACATCGTTGACTTTTTGACGCGTCGAATTTATACCTGGAAAATACATATTTGATTTTTTTACAGTAATTTCATACTTAGATGTCCAATCGCGACAATACACGAACTGCGACTTGAGAAATGTACTAATATTGTTAGTGTACGATGGTTTAATCGTGACAATTCATTTTCCTAGTTTTCAAGATCGAAGAAGCTGCTTTCGAAGGATCTATTCTCGCGAATGCATGTCAGAGAGTGATTTGATGTCGATAAAACAGCACTTTTATAAAACAAGTTATGGAAGGATCAAAAACGGTGATGTGATAGGGACGATCGTTTAACTCTTTGAAAAAAAAATATAAGGGAAAGTTGGGTAAAACCGGGTAGGCGGGTCAAACAGGGTACCCCTGTTTTTTCGTAATAAATGCTGCTATCTGTGGCTAACTTGTGTTATTAGTTGTAGATTGACATCATCATTATTTTAAAACAAACCATGCCCTTGTGCACACGAAATCATCATTATTTTAAAACAAACCATGCCCTTGTGCACACGAAATTTTTTTTTAAATAGAAGTTCAAAGTTTTTAGCCCCAAAAAGATCGATATCGAGGCAAGAATCGAGTCGTCGTGTACATTTTCTATATAGAGCATCTGTTTCGGTAAGTGCAGCATTGCATTCTGTACATATTAGAGAGTATATCATATTAGTTTTGATCGGCACTTTGTACGCCAAAATATATAACCACCATATTTGTTACTTTTCTTGTGGTGGAGCAAAACCGGGTACTTACACATGTCATATAATGAAAAGAGGAAGAACTGTTATCCTGACTTTGTGTCTCTATAAAAAGCAGTTGAAAACGAAAACTAACGCTCAGAAAAAGAAATCACTAAAAAAAAGCTTTTTGAGACCCCTAAATTTAAAAAATTAAATAAGAATATCCTGCAATAATATAGAACAAGAGTATATCTTTATTCGTGATTTTTGTCAATAGAATACATCTTTGTATTGTATTTTGATTAAAATAAATCTAGATTTTGTAATTGCACGGTATTTTACATGTTTTCAAATGGGTACCCGGTTTTACCCTACCGGTAGGGCAAAACTGGATGTTTTGACTTCTCCAAAAAATCTTGTTATCCTTGGTAACCAAATTTTTTTTTTTCAGCAAGTAGCCTCATTTTCTCATAGTTCAAAGTCCACTAAAGACTAGTAACGGTCAACAAAATTTTTTTTACCCTCTGACTTTTTGTAGAAAAACAAATCCAAAGAAGTACCCGGTTTTACCCTACTTTCCTTTATATATATATATCATATATATATATATATAAAGGACAATAGAAATTTTGATTCGCATGAAAATATACTAACGCACATTATAAAAAACAAAACACCGTACATTAATATAAACGCATATATAAATGATATAATTAAATAAAAAATATGTTAGGTACGAAATGTAGATCTTTGAATTCATATATTCTATTCAAAAAGATTATTTATTGAAATTTTGTTCCGATATAAGATTATTTGCTATACCGCTTAATGAAGGACTTATTATTGAATAAAGTCGGGCCAAACAACGCCAACTTTTAGCCAGGCGCACTTCAGTGAGCCGCGCGCCTGCTAGTATGCGTGAGCGCTCCGCCGCTACGGCAGCGCGACGGCACTTTGCCTTCATGCACGCCGCTATCACAGTATAATATAGTAGTACAACTCCGCTTATTTTGTGAAGCCAAGCTGTCCACGGTCATGCGCGAGTTTGGGCAAGTGACGATAGCGCCCTCTGCACCATTACAGGTTCCTAAAAATATTGATACAGTTCTGGTGCAGAGGGCGCTATCGTCACTTGTCCAAACTCGCGCATGACCGTGGACAACTTTGCTTCACCAACATCAAAGGTGCCGACACAGAGTTGCGCTACTGTATTATACTGTGCCGCTAGCTAGAGTATGCAATATTCTTACGTATTGTAATAATAAAAAACGCGGTGCGTTCACGCACACTATCAGGCGCGCGGCTCATTGGCATGCGCCCGGCTAATGGTCGGCGCTGATTAGTCCGATTTTACTCAATAATAACTCCTTTATTAAGCATTACAGAAAAAAAACGCGCGCGCGCACACACACACGCACGCACACGCGCACACGCACACGCGCACACGCACACGCACACGCCCACGCACACGCCATGCACACGCACACGCACACACACATGCACACGCATACGCATACGCGCGTACGCACGCACACATATATATCGCTTTTGCTTGTGATAATCAAGGATTAGTCATTACGCCTAAAAAATATTTATTTTCCGCTCTTATACGTATCAATTTTTTTTAAACTTTCCATATATGTCCATTTTGATATACTCAACAATTTAGGAACTCTGAGAATTTAAGAACATACGGTAATTAAATAAACAAAACAATCGAGTTTATCGTTAGTGTCACATAGGTTTATCTCATGTTCGAAATTTTGAATAATTAAACAATTTTATGTTAAAATTATGCGCACGTACATTTGTTTTTATATTAGTTGCATGAAATAAATATAATTAAGTACAAGTATACAATTATGAAATAAGAAGAAATTATCTTTTTCCTTTTTTTCGGCAAAATCTCCTAAGATTAAACCGATTTTATTTTAGTACTGTTATCGTTGACGTTATTAGAGTCGATTTTAATTATCTTACTAGATTTAATAAAACTACTATTGCATCCGTTTTCAACTTCTCTTTTCGAATCGAACGAGAACAGAACGCGCAAAAAACATGTGCCCGCACAAACGAGAAGATGCGACTACCGAGGACGACGAGTGGTTAATAGTTTTAAGGAAACAGAGTCCACATATAAAACTTACATATACAAGGTAAAATTCCATTAGCAAACTTCTACACACGGTAGCTTGACCAAGCAATGGAATAAAGTAAACTGTTGACTGTTTCTCTCAGATATTTAATGCTTGAATGAAAAATGAAAAGCCATTATATTTTTAAGAATATGTAACGCGTCTGATTATTGGGACGCCGCAAAGACATGGTCCACTATTGAACGCGTTTCTATGGAGAACAAAGGAGAATCAGGGGAACAACGAGAGAAAGAGAGGACATAAATGGCAACAAGATAAACAGCGGGATTAATGGTGTTTAATAAATAATATTTAAGTGCATATTTGATCTGCTCCGATTGTATTAGGAAACGTGCTACATATACCACTAAAATGGAAAAGATATTGATACGCAGCAATGAATAACATAAATGTTTTTTAACTATACTAGTAACTACTACTTTATAAATTTATATTACATCAGATTTTAATTATTTAAATATTTAATTGAAAAACTTCTATTGGAAAGCAATTATAAATGATAACACATGCTTAAGTAAAATTTTACTTGTATCACTAACAAATTTATCAATTTTATTCGTTATCTTTAAACTATCAAAAAATACGTAATCAAAAGATGATATTATCTTGAATATATCAGAGAGGGAGAGAGAGAGAGAGAAAGAAAGAGAGAACTTATCGTTATTCGTCATAATTTGTATTCCGCTCCGCTCTGTATGGTGATGTCTGCCAATATAAAAACCAGTTTAGACGCAAAATTTTTGTTTTGAACATTTACATCATGACTATTTAATTGATTGCAAATTAAAAATAGCGATAGGTCAGATGGTGTTGATACGATTTAATTTCATACTCGATTCCGTTTTTCGACGAGAAGAAGACATATTCCACAAAAGATGCATTGAATTCCTCGCAATAAGATGAAACTAATATTAAAAATTATATCAAGAAAATATATATGATTTTTGCAGTATCAATCTCAAAAATAAGACAATATAAGACAATACAAATTATCTATTTTTTCTCTCGACATGATCTAGGTGACCATTAAGATTGTGTTGAAAGTAAATGGTTATTACTGCGCAACAAGTAAGCCGAATTAAATGAATCAAACGCCATTTTGTAGAGGAAACTTGTCAAATTTTATTACCAATATAAAACAAATATATAATATTTTAATAATTTAAATACACATTATTAAAAAAAGGGCAAAAATTTGCTTGCGCGTATGAGCTAATGGTAATATGTTTTCAAAATGTTTTTCATCGGAATCGGCATAAAATTGCAATTGTTTTTGAAAACTTTCAAATACGTTGTCCAATATGGCTGTACGAATCAATTCATCAATTGTTTCATCCGTTGAAGGGTACGAGATGGGCCGGGTAAATCATGTCTACGACCATTCAAAGTGCCATATATACTGAAATTATCAATAATCCTGTGAAAAAATTTCGCAAAATGAATAAAATCTCAGATCACCAACATAATGTGCACCAACATAAGGTTAGATTAGGTTATGGAGCGATTCCAGGGAGGAAGCATATCTTCTCAGTATAGTTTTGCTTGAAACTTTTTTAGATCCATATTTACTACGGAATCCACGATACGCCTCAATATAGTTTTTGTCTCTATTGTAGAAGCACTTGATAAAAAACACTTAGTGCATTCATTCTGACACTTGTAAACCGGCTTGTACAACGGCTCAGATAAAATTGACAGGTCTCAAGTACCGGAACCTAATCAGTTAAATGACCGCCGAAATTGAGGAGGGGAAATATAATCGTTTACTTTCAACACAATCCTAATGGTCATCCTGTAGAAAGATTGATCTGGTTTTACTCTGTTAACGATATTATGACCCATTTTAGTTATCTCACTAGATTCAGTAAAATTTTATCTACTACTGCATCCGGTTTCGATTTCTCTTTTCGATATGAACAAGAGAAAAATGCGCTAAAAATATATGTATGTGCCAGCATGAGTGAACAGATGAGACTACCGAGGACGACGAGTCGTCGATAGCTTTGAGCAGTCTATCTATTATAAAACTACGCATATATTAACTATTACATATATAAAGTAAACGAACAATTTCGTCGATAAACTTCTATAGACTCCACTAATCCAGCAAGGAAATAAAATAAACTCTTGACTGTGTTTTTAGATATTTAATGCTTGAAGAGCCACTATATTTTTAAGAAAATCATTAATATTAAAATAGAAAATCTATTGATACGCAGCAACAACTAAATAACATATAATTTTTTTAGCGCTATACTATTTTTCAAATTTATATTATATTAGATTTTAGTTATTTAGACTGTGTTTTAATGCTTGAAGAGCCACTATATTTTTAAGAAAATCATTAATATTAAAATAGAAAATCTATTGATACGCAGCAACAACTACAACAACTAAAATTTTTTTAGCGCTATACTATTTTTCAAATTTATATTATATTAGATTTTAGTTATTTAAATATTTAATTATATAAAAAATTTTGGTAAATGTTTAGATTAACTTACACCTCACGGATCATTTTCATTTTTACATATATTATAGAGGGCACATTCCTAAGTAACACGCACTTTGAATTTTGTGGCGCTCTCTTCTGGTTTCAGAGATATG
>NW_021849428.1:28194-28616 GCF_003651465.1 Formica exsecta
GAAACTTTAAAATTGCATATCTCTGGAACCAGAAGAGAGCGCCACAAAATTCAAAGTGCTTATTACTTAGGAATGTGCCCTCTATAATATATGTAAAAATGAAAACGATTCGTGAGGTGTAAGTTAATCTGAACATTTACCAAAATTTCTTTTGAAAAATGATTTATAAATAGCATATAATTTAAAAAATTTGGTAAATATAGCGAATAGGGGACCCAGCCCCAATGACCTTGACCTTGACATATGTTGTCAAGGACATAATTCTGAGTAGTCATTGGGGCTGGGTCCCCTATTCGCTATATTTACCAAAAATTTTATTTTTATCACTAACAAATTTATCAGTTTTATTTGTTATTTCTAGGCTACAAAAATACGTGATCAAAAGATAAAATTATGTTGAATATATCAAAGAAAGAAAAAGA
>NW_021849428.1:28933-30749 GCF_003651465.1 Formica exsecta
AAAGAGAGTTTATCGTTATTCGCCAAAACTTGACTTCGTTAGGTATGATGAATAGGTATGATAAGTGTGGCCTATCAATATCAGAACTAGTTTGGACTCAAGGTTTTGGTTTTAAATAGTTATATCATGACTATTGATTTGATTGGAAATTAAAAATAGCGATAGATTAGATGGTGCTAATACGATTTAATTTCATACTCGATTCTGACTTTCGATGAAAAAAAGAACATTTTTTGCATCAGATTGCATTGAATTCTTTGAAATAAGATGAAATTAATATTAAAAATTAAATTATATTAGGAAAATTAGTATATGATTTTTGCAGTACTATCAATCTCAAAGATAAGACAACTGCATGTGCAAAAGAACACACTATATATGACTGACGCGATATTTATGTTAGTCATAAAAATAGATGCAATTGTATTTATTTTAGAATATTATGCATGTATAACTGTACATATATTATATTTTCTTATCATGCAATCACGTAATAGAATATGCAGCTCAACGTATAGGAAGTATTATACAGGTAAAGAACGCCCACTAAGGCTACGTTCCGATATTCACTGCCAGTATTGAAAATCTATAATTTACGTGACGTAAACTATAGGTTTTCAGTACTGGCAGTGAATATCGGAACGCAGCCTAAGTATGTAGCCGTCGAGCACTTACGCACACTACCAGGCGCGCGGCTCACTGACGTGCGTTCGGCTAAAGGTCGACATTGATTGGCCCGAATTTACTCAATAATAACTCCTTTATTAAGCGTTATAAAAAATGGTTCAAGACTTCCCGATTCAGTTTTTGGTAAAAAATAATGCTATGTACTCAGTGAGCAGTCATTGCGTGTCACCTTGTATAGAAATAAAACAGTCGATGACCAGAGAAGATGTAATTACATAAATCAATTCATTGTGAGCATAAAAATAAAAATCTATTGTAAAATCTAAATTTCTCTGAATAATATTATAATAATCTTATAATAATAAGATATCTCATTAAGATTACAATAATTATTTAAATTACTAGAATCACACAAACTTTTTAATACAATTTATGGTATAAATAAATTAGCTTATTTTCATTTA
This sequence comes from Formica exsecta, assembly GCF_003651465.1. Classification (NCBI taxonomy): domain Eukaryota; kingdom Metazoa; phylum Arthropoda; class Insecta; order Hymenoptera; family Formicidae; genus Formica; species Formica exsecta. The sequence goes on from NW_021849428.1 coordinate 30,025, forward strand.
ATATATGTATAATGACAGTGGCATATTTTATGCAAATTTTATTATATAAAACTGTAATATAAAAGTCTATTAATATTGAAAATCGAAAATAATATCATGCAAAGCCAACGCATATGTCTATTAATAGCTGACATTAAATGTTAGGAAAGATCCGGTTTGCAATCGTCCGTATCTCACATGATGCGCATCAGCGCATAAATCATTAACAATTATTTTTTTTTAATATCGAAGATAGCGATGCTTCAGATGGCGCTGACATGTTCTCGGTTCATGAACTTGATTTTACTCTTATTGTTAGAAAAAAGGTGTAAATATCGAGGTATATAGGGGAAAGTAGGGTAAAACCGGGTACTTTTTCGGATTTGTCTTCCTACAAAAAATCTAAGAGTAAAAAAAATATTGCCGAGCGTTAGAGGCCAGTTGCTGGAAAAAAAATTTTTGGTTACCAACAATAACAAGGTTTTGTGGAGAAGTTAAAGTATCCGATGTTGTCCTACCAGTAGGGTCAAACCGGGTACCCATTTGAAAATATGCAAAACACCGTGTAATTACAAAATCTAGATCTATTTTAATCAAAATACAATATACAGATGTATTCTATTGACAAAAATCACAAATAAAGATATCCTCTTGTTCGACATTGCTGCAGGACTCCCTTATTTAACTTTTTAACTTTAAGGGTCTCAAAAATCTTTTTTTTTTAATGAATTCTTTTTCTGAGCATT
>NW_021849428.1:31190-34190 GCF_003651465.1 Formica exsecta
CTCAAAAAGCTTTTTTTTTTTTAATGATTTCTTTTTCTGAGCATTAGTTTTCGTTTTCAACTGCTTTTTGTAGGGACACAAAGTCAGGATAACAGTTCTTCCTCTTTTCATTATATGAGATGTGTAAGTACCCGATTTTGCCCCAACACAAGGAAAGTAACAAATACGGCGGTTATATTCCGGCGTACAAAGTGCCGATCAAAACTAATATGATATACTCTCTAATATGTACAGAATGCAATGCTGCACTTACCGAAACAGATGCTCTATATAGAAAAAGTGCACGACAACTCGATTCTTGCCTCGATATCGATATTTTTGGGGCTAAAAACTTTGAACTTTTATTAAAAAAGAAATATTGTGTGCACAGAGGCACGGTCTGTTTTAAATTTTAAAATAATGATGGCGCCAATCTACAACTATACACAATAACAATAACACAAGTTAGCTATAGATAGCAGCATTTATTACGAAAAAACAGGGGTATCCGGTTTGACCCGCCTACCCGGTTTTATTCAACTTTCTAATAAGAAATTCGAAGTTGCAACGATTTTAGATAACTGCATTTTACGAAATATAAAGAATAATAGTATGAAATAAATATTACTTGTATAGTAACTTATAAATGATTTAAATGTCTTAGTAGCTATTTTGCTTGCTCATTAATTACTAGATATATCAAAATATAATATACAGTGCTAATAATCATTATATATGTATAATGGTAATGACGCAGTGTTAGAAAAACTGATAAAACAGAAGAATTATTTCTTTGATCTTTTTTAATGTTTAAAATTTAAATTTGTTGAAAATTAAGTACACTTTTACAATTTTCATTCTATACATATTGCGCAAAAATATTCGTGCATCATGATATTTAATTAAAAATGCAAAACTATATTTTTAGCTAATATAGTATTTTATTGTGCAGAGCAAAATTTATGTAAGTAGTTTACTATTTTCTTTAATTTATAATTAATTTATGTATGCACGTATGTATACAAAATGTATACAAAATAACAGTATGAGAGAAAATCGAACAAAAGAATGCTATTTTTAAACAATTTAAAATGATTGCATTTGTATACATATATTTGTATAATCTATTTGGACTTTTAGACCATATTTGTCGAAAAGATAATACTTTTCTCTATAAATTATATATTTGCATCAAAGATAATCTTCTTTGATTAATATTTTACAGCACAATATTTTTAACAATTCTTTATAACATTAAAAATTTTCACGAGATTACAACCATTAATTTGACTCGTAATAATATGTACCGATAAGAGATTCATTGTGAGCACAAAATTAAAAATTAAAAATAAATTAAATTAAATTACGTTATAATAATTTTACAAAAGCAAGTAATTGTGTTGAGAAATTACAATAAATGCTTTAATTACAAGTTTTTATTACAATCCCCAATACAACAATAATATATATTTATAAGAGAAAGAGAGAGAGAGAGGAGAGAGGAGAAAGGGGAGAGAGAGGAGAGAGAGGAGAGAAAAGAGAAAGAGGAGAGAGAGAGGAGAGAGGGGAGAGAAAAGAGAAAGAGGAGAGAGAGAGGAGAGAGGAGAGACAGAAAGAGAGAGAGGGAGAGAGAGAGGAGGGAGAGAGGGGGGAGGGAGAAGGAGAGGGAGAGGGTGAGGGAGAGAGAGAGAGAGAGGAGTGAGAGGAGAGAGAGAGGAGAGACAGAAAGAGAGAGAGAGAGAGGAGTGAGAGGAGAGAGAGGAGAGACGGGAAGAGAGAGAGAGAGGAGTGAGAGGAGAGAGAGGAGAGACAGAAAGAGAGAGAGAGAGGAGAGAGAGAGGACCTTACAAAGCGAATAATAAAACAATAATAACTTTAGAAGTAGGGCTGACAAAATGCTAAAAATTTAAGAAATTTACATATATCCTTTAGACTGTAAATTAAAAAAACTTGTAAATAAGTTTTAAAGAGCTTTTTTTAATTTACGGTCTAAAAGATATATGTAAATTTCTTAAATTTTTAGTATTTTATCAGCACTATTTTTTCAAGTTATTATTGTTTTATTATTACGCTGTTGCATCTGTTGCTCATTAATCTTCAAGAAACAAACTGCAGCCGCATCGCTTCAATATCATCTGCTTGATATTTTTTTTCCACACAAATACAATAAAGGTGCAAAAATTCTGCATAATGTCCACCAAATTCATAACATATATGCCATAACTTGACAAATCTTCAGACAACCAAATCGCTGTCATGATGGACCAATTTATTCCCATTATGATAAACTGCAGGATAAATAACTTCAGATACAGATTGAACCTACAAATAAACATATGTATATTTGTATATACATATATACTTATATATATATGTATAAATATAAAATAACAATTATAAATACTATTAATAATCTTATCTTAAAAATACTATTAATGAAATTATCTTTAAAAAGTAATGAAACAAATTACAATCTCAAGAAAGAAAAAAAAGAGAGAATTATAAATTTCTTTTAAGAAACTTTTATAAGATTTTTTTTATGAAATAAATGCATTCATTAACTTCATTCTCACTATTCGCCACATTTCGAGAATTGCAAACTTTTTCGAAACAACATGCATACGACTGAAATGGCAGCAATAGACTATTCAAACAAGTAGAGTTGTGCAAATTAGAAACTTGCACATTGCTTCCTCATCATTTTATCTTACAAAGCTTAAGCTGCTTTAAGCATGCGAATTTTTCAATTTTTGCTTTCTCATAGAGGAAGCTTTATGAGCGAAATAAAAATTAAAATGAATTCTTTCACCAATCCTCATTAAATTCAATATCAAACATCCTTTAATAATACTCTATCCATGTAAAAAAATTTAATCCGATATCTCAAATTTTCCGAAAATTACAGCGTGTACAGACATTTCTCAAAAAAATTAAAATTTTATAAAAAATGAATCCTTTCACCGATACTCACCAAATTCAGTACCAACCATCCTTTAATAATACTTTATCCATGTAAAAAAA